>NW_028247187.1:5000-12500 GCF_964263255.1 Lissotriton vulgaris
AAATAAAAGTAATCGAGCAAAATCAGTAGGCCACTAATTGGATCTCTTTTTGACCTCGCTAAAATAGAAATATTAGGAACAACCCTTCTTGACAAATACGAAAATAGTGAGATGAACTGAGCTCCACACCATGAGGGCTGCAAGACAGCTCGGCTCCATCACCCATCCCGCACAAAATAATGACAAACCCTATGCAAATATTAAAAATATAGACAACACACCAGCAAAGAAACAGGGTAAAACATTTTATTAAAAAACTATTTACATAACGTTGGTTTATAAGATGATGTCAGTAGTGGACCGATGTGTGAATAGATCGAAAACAGCACAAGGCTCCAAGATCCGGATAGCAAGCTCCTGGATGTTGGGTGCCATAGTTTAGAGTTCTGAATTTCAGCCTTTTTCAATGCCTGTGCTTTGTTGAATCAAAATGGCGGCTTGACACAAAGCTGACTCAAGCGTTGTTACTGATGCTATGCAGACCAAAACTGGTTTTCAGTTTGTACATTTTTCTAGATTTTTCAATCCAAGTTTGGTTGACTTTGTAGAACGATGGCTTCAGATTTTCAACATACGGTGTGGTGGCGCTGACTGGGAGGGGGCGCTTCGCTCCTGCCCCCTCCCCAAGTAAGATTTTCATACGTGAAAGTACGTTAATGGTTTTGGTCCCTGAGATGCTTCGATGTCACTACCATTCTCAAATAGCATAAGTTCTAGATGTTGGGTGCCATAGTTAAGAGTTCTGAGCAGCGCTTGTAACACTGTCTGAAGCTTATTTCCACCTACTGCAGCTTCACTATTCTCAAAGTAAGTGAGTGTCGTTTGTGGACCTGACTGCATTAGAAAACAATGTGATATGTTACCTTCCTAAACAGCTTGACGGAGGCCCCTGAGGGGCGCTGTGATGGCCATGGACTCGGAGAAGACGCTTGGCTCCGACACCCTCCCCAAGTCTTATAGCACTGGTGTAGCCTGAGATCGCCCCCGACATAGGCGGCCGGCTCCCGGGGTCCGGCGGTACTTTTTGCCTTTTGATGACTCTTCAATTCTGGACCTTGTCCCACAATCCGTTTGACCTGAAGACAAGCTGTAGTGAGGCGCCCCTTTATCGTTTTAGTTGCCATTCCGCCCGCTTTTGCTACACTGTGCCTCTTCCGCCATTCAGCTGTTTTCCGCCCGCTCTTGCGACTACAGCGTCTCGCTCACCATGTAGTTGAGATGCGCCCGCTCTTGCGGTGCAGCGATAGGCGGCTGCCACAGGACTCTCAAAATGGCGGCCGGCTCTTCGGTTTTGGGCCTGGTCCACTAAAATGGCCCTGGGACACCTTGGAACTCGGACGCTTGTCTGCTAGGGCTTGGGTCCCATTCTCGAAAAGCGTCCCCTCAGCCGTGAAGATTCTACAAAAGTCTTGGGGGCCTCCGACTCCCGCAGGCTTCTGGTGGGGAGCGGCTGCCATGATTGCTCGTGGAATGGCCACGACGGAGCTACGAGATGGTAGTGGTCTCATGCTGACGCCAGCTTTAGTCTGAAACATCCAGAAACACTGTAGACTACCAATTCGATCAGTTCCGGTAGCGCCCCAACATGACCCGGAAGAGAAGAACTTGCCCTCCCCTCTTTGACTGATGGTTCTTGTTGCCTGTCCCCTCTGTTGTCATTTAACAGAACTTTTTGGACTGCTGAAAGGGGTTGTGTTCTGAACGCTGGTTGGTGGAGACATTTAGACTATATTCTTGACCTACGTTGTCGCGTAATGCGTTTTATGACACGCCGCGTTAGCGCACCCGGAAGTGATCCGAGGCGCGGCGCGCAGCGCGTAACGTAAGCATAACAGGTCATGTGACTTGTTAATAAAACTTTTCATTGGTTCATTTTACTTTTGTTAATTTAATGATGAAAAGCTTGGTCATATGACCTAAAAATTACGCTTTTTATTATTTTCGAACAATATTTTTTTTTCAAACATATGTTATAATATTCCAGGCTAATGTACTTTCCCGGAAAATTTACAACTGTCTTGCAAGTAAAATATATTCCTTTTTCGAGAAAAAGGGCGTTTCTTCCTTCCATGACGGAGCCGTTGAGTAAAAGAGATTCGGCCTGCTGTCTTAGTCGCCGATACGCCTGATTATCAGATTCTTATCGATCACTTTATGTTGCAGACATGAAAAACACAACTGCCCTTGACCATTTATCTTTACTGCGTTCCTACATATTATACCTTTTATCCGTCATGTAATTGGACTGCTTTATTTCACTTGCCTTTTACTGATTCGAAAACAGTCACTAAAAGTAAAAACTTTACAAATGAAAATACTACTACCGTGTTTTGTTTTAAAAACCTTTATTGTGAAAATGTCAGTATACAAATACGGGCCTATAACCACGTGGGCCGGCCACGGAGCAAACTCAAATCGTATATGATGAGGAGACATTTACACTGTAGAAGAACGTAACGAGCGGGCCATTAGGTGACAAGAACAAAGGTGTCTAACAGTTGCGGAATCGGTGGACGTACATTTTGTAATTAAAATACGACAGGGCCACTTACAATAACATTTTCTAGATATACATTTGCGGGCAAAGAGTTACGAGTCCCATTTATACCGGCGCCATTTTGGGCGAGGCCGGGCAGGTCCAAGATATAGTCAAAATGTCTCCACCAACCATCGGCCAGACCAGAACCCCTTTCGGCCCTTTATGTTACAAGATGGTGTCTTCCATTCAGAAAATATTGGTGGCAGCATTTTGAAAGGAAACAGAAACAGCCGTTCTCCTAGTGAGTTTCACATTGTTACATTTAGGAAGAATGTTGAAGAGTAGTATGTGGAAAATCTGAAGCCATTTTTCTACAAACTCTCAATCAGACTTGGATGGAAAAAAAAACCTGAAGAATGTACAAACTGAAAACCAATTTTTGTCTGTATAGCACCAACAGTAACGCTTGAGTCAGCTTTGTGTCAAGCCGCCATTTTCATTCAATCAATAGCGTCCCCCTGCACACATTCAGGGACCTGGTCGTGTCTTCAGATGAAACGCATTGTAGGAAAAGAAGCAGAAAGGAAAAGGAAAAAAGTTCCGCCGGACCTAGTGAAGCTGCAGCAGGTGCAAATAAGCTTCAGACAGTCTTACAAGCACTGCTCAGAACTCTCAACTGAGGCACTCAACATCCAGGACTTGCCATTCGGATCTTGGCGCCTTGTATTTTTGTTTTGTTTTTGATGGAGGGGAAAGAACAAAAAACAGACATTGAAAAAGGCTCAACAGTGCAGGGCGCCTTGTGCTGGTTCCGACCTATTCACACATCGGTCCGCTACTGACATCACCTCATAAACCAACGGGGCACCCCACGCCGACTTTCGGCGCAGCATTGTAGGATGGCCACACCAGTGCGGCAATTTGCTGGACACCACCTCGGTGCCATCCAGATCTCGACGCGTTCATTCATTCAATAGCGTCCCCCTGCACACATTCAGGGACCTGGTCGTGTCTTCAGAAGAAACGCATTGTAGGAAAAGAAGCAGAAAGGAAAAGGCAACAAGTTCCGCCGGACCTAGTGAAGCTGCAGCAGGTGCAAATAAGCTTCAGACAGTTCTACAAGCACTGCTCAGAAATCTCAACTGAGGCACTCAACATCCAGGACTTGCCATTCGGATCTTGGCGCCTTGTGCTGGTTCCGACCTATTCACACATCAGTCCACTACTGACATCACCTCATAAGCCAACGGGGCACCCCACGCCGACTTCCGGCGCAGCATTGCAGGATGGCCACACCAGTGCAGCCACTTGCTGGACACCACCTCGGTGCCATCCGGATCTCAGCGCGTTCGAGTCACTGTGCCGGAAGAGTGACCGGAACTCAGCTGAACACGCCGTCTTTCGGCGCAGCATTGTAGGATGGCCACACCAGTACGGCAATTTGCTGGACACCACCTCGGCGCCATCCGGATCTCGGCGCGTTCGAGTCACTGTACCGCAACAGTGACCGCAATTCAGCTGGACACGCCGTCTTTCGGCGCAGCATTGTAGGATGGCCACACCAGTGCGGCAATTTGCTGGACACCACCTCGGTGCCATCCGGATCTCGGCGCGTTGTGCTGCCTTCGGCCTATTCGCACATCGGTCCGCTACTGACGCCGCCTCACGTGCCAACGGATTTTCTACGCTTTTTGTAGCCCTATGTCGCATAACAGGTCATGTGACTTGTTTATAAAACTTTTCATTGGTTCATTTTACTTTTGGTTTCCTAAAGATGGAAGGCTTGGTCATATGACCTAAAAATAACACTTTCATTGGTTTAGAACATTTTTTTTTCCCAAACGATGAAAGCCCCACCTTGTTTCTGGATCATTCAGACTGAAGCTGGCGTCAGCATGAGAGCACCACCATCTCTTGGCTCCGTCGTGGTCATTCCGCGAGCAATCATGTCAGCCGCTCCCCACCGGAAGCCTGCGGGAGTCGGGGGCCCCCAAGACTTTTACACAATCTTCACGGCTGAGGGGACGCTTTTCGAGAATGGAGCCCAAGCCCTAGCAGGCAAGCGTCCGACTTCCAAGGTGTCCCAGGGCCATTTCAGTGGACCAGGCCCAAAACCGAAGAGCCGTCCGCCATTTTGACAGCCATGTGGCAGCCGCCTATCGCTGCACTGCAAGAGTGGGAGCAACTCCACAACATGGTGAGCGAGACGCTGTGGCCGCAAGAGCGAGCGCAACTCAGCTAGATGGCCGCCACCTGGGGAGGCCCGTTCACGCCGCCTCCCCCCCCCCCCCCCCCCCCCCCCGGGCCGCCGCACGCCAATTTTCGGAGCAGCATTGTAGGATACGAAAACCAGTGCGGCAGTTTACTGGACATCACCTGGGTGCCTGTCGTACATGTTGTGTCAGCCATGTGACACTGGACACAGACCGCTTACTGACGAGGCCTCCCCCCGCACCACCCGGGACGCCCCACGCTGTTTTTCTGTGCTGCATTGTAGGATCCCTAAACCAGTGCGGCACCCAGGCGACATCACCTGGGTGCCGTCCAGAACTCTGCACGTTGTGCTGCCTTGGGACTATTCGCACAACAGACCGCTACTGACGAGGCCTCCCCCCGCCCCACCCGGGACGCCCCACGCCAATTTTCGGAGCAGCATTGTAGGATCCCTAAACCAGTGCGGCACCCAGGCGACATCACCTGGGTGCCGTCCAGAACTCTGCACGTTGTGCTGCCTTGGGACTATTCGCACAAAAGACAGCTTCTAACCATTGTTGCTTTTTGTGTTAATAAATGTTTAAATGTTTTTAGTTTTTGTTCTGTTCATTATCGTTAAAAGTTAATAAAGTTTTATAACCTTAATTTGTTGGAGTGTTATCTATTTTTTGAAAAACGGGTGAATGGGGCCTTGAATCGGGTTATTGTCATGTGTGGGCTTTGGAAGTGTGCTGCTGCAGGATCGGACATTTCAAACTCAAATGCACGTTCTTTTTCTTACCTTTCCGAAGCATGGAGCGCAATAGCAGGCAGAGAAAGGGTGATGCACGTGTTGAACACTACCTGACCTGGCAAGTTGCTGGCAGTGCCCCCCCGCCCGCTCCTGAAAGAGGGCACACACACACCGCCGCCCCGAGTACTTCACAAATCTTTAAAAGACCATGCGCTTGTTCATGAGGCTTAAATGGTTTATCACCTCTTCTAGAACCCCTACATCGACCCTCTGACGTTTCATGGAAAAATTACCATGTAACACAATACCAAGCCCTGTCAGCTGAAACCCCCAAGGAATCGTGGGGCATATTATCAAGGGGGTTTATCTCCGCTTTTTTGGCTTTAAAAACCATGAAAGCGGAGATAAAATTATTTCCCTATTATCAACGCTTTTTTGGCTTTAAAAACCATGAAAGCGGAGATAAAATTATTTCCCTATTATCAAACTGTCGCTAACACCAGTTAGTGACACCTAAAAGGAGATAGCGACCATCTTGGGCCCGGCTTTGCATGTCAGTGATACTTATCACTAATGACATGCAAAGTGGCGTGCCAAGATAACATCGCTACCTTCTATTACCAACTTTTGGAGATATTCGCGCTAAGCGCGAATATCTCCAAAATCTAACACCTGCCCTGAGCAGTTCTTAGCCATGTTATCCAATGGGAGGTGGATAACATGGCTAAGAGCATTAGGTCGATAATACATGAATATCGCTGACTTTTCTGCGATAATAGCAAGGTTTATCTGCGATAAAAATCGCCGATGTGCGGCGATAATTTTTGTCTCTAAACAAGTTATAGACAAAAATTATCGCTAGTTGTTCGTAATATGCCCCCGGGTTTTTGCTTGCAGAAATCGGGAGGCGGGAGACTAGCACTGAAATCAGTACTCACACGCCTGAATCAGGAGGATTGGCATGTCTGAATTCTCTACAGCTGGGGCCATAAACTACATCCGCAGGGGTAGGTGATAGCCTGGGACCAGCCTGGCATCTAAAATGGCTGCCGTGCACGACAAAATTGTGGCATTCGAAAAAAGGCAAGATGGCGCAGCCGCTGGAAGAGATATATCAACATATATCAGCCTCCTCAGCCACCCTCAGGAAACATAGGGGATTAGGATATGTCTCCCGCACCCCCTTATACCTAGTACTTTAATTAACGAAGCACAAAATGGCGAATTCCCGTTTCGCTACCAGTTTGCGGCCCAGTTCGCGGCCCGTGAAGCGCTTCTACCGTGAAAAATCATTTTTTTTTTATTTTCCCCACGGGACCCTTTAATAACCCCAACAACATTCCTAGGGGGTCAAGAGGGGGATACCTTGCCCCCTTTCATTAAATTCCCCCTTAGTTTTTCACCTTTTCTTCTCTCTCGATCCTACCGAGAGACAAGATGGCGGCCGCTCCGGACTGTCACGCAGCAAAAAAAAAAAAAAGCTCACGCACAGCCGCTGGAAGAGATGTATCAACATATATCAGCCTCCTCACCCACCCTCAGGAAACATAGGGGATTAGGATACGTCTCCCGCACCCACTTATAACTAGTAATTTAATTTACGAAGCACAAAATGGCGAATTCCCGTTTCGCTACCAGTTCGCGGCCGCGCTTCTACCGTGAAAAATCTTTTTTTTTTTATTTTCCCCACGGGACCCTTTAATAACCCCAACAACATTCCTAGGGGGTCAAGAGGGGGATACCTTGCCCCCTTTCATTAAATTCCCCCTTCGTTTTCCACCTCTTCTTCTCTCTCGATCCTACCGAGAGACAAGATGGCGTCCGCTCCGGACTGTTTAGAATGTTGACAGACACCGGAGAGCCAATCAGCTTTCTGCGCGCAAAGTTCCGATAAGCGAAAAGTAAGCGGACCGGATCGCTGCCCAGAGCGCTGTTACAGATATATATCTTGGTTTGAACGTTAATTTCTCAAAAACTACTGGAGCACATATATTGAGACCTAGCAAAGGCACATCGGGCTAACAGTCCCTACAATTTTGCCAAGTTTCGTGCAAATCCATTCAGCCGTTCGAGC
>NW_028247187.1:25000-27500 GCF_964263255.1 Lissotriton vulgaris
CTTCTGCCTCCAAATCACCCCCCAACTGTCTCTTACAGGCCTAGTTATTTACAGACCCCCGGACTGCCCGACATCAGCCTTGAGTGAGCTCATGGACTTTATAGTCCTAAATTCTCTAGACCACTCCTATTATATCGTAGCCGGCGATTTTAATCTTCACGCCGACAATCCTGACTGTCCACAGGCCACTCACCTTATCTCTACCCTGCAATCGGCCAATCTAATTCAAGTTATTGCAGGCCCCACGCATCGGGCGGGGCATATGCTGGAATATTTTCTTTTCCAACATAGTGAACACAACAGCCAACTCTCCGCTACCACTGCTCTGGACGGACCACTACTTAATCACCATGGCCATCTTAATCCCCTCCCAATCTCAGATCACAGGGAAACGATCCTATGTGCGGAGAAAATGGGACAATCTAACAGCGAACACACTGTGTCCGGCACTTCGTGCAAACCCCCTACCCCTTACCTCGGATGTAAATTCCGATGCTGCATCTCTGAACTTGTGGATAGGCAAAGTAGTGGACTCTATAGCGCCGGCAAGTATCGCTACATCACGCAGAGAATCTCCCTCTGCTCCGTGGTTCTCCCCTGAACTCATGGCCGAAAAAAGTAAATGCAAAAAGCTGGAGCGCCTCTGGCGAGCAAATTACTGCGATTCAGCCAAAACCAGCTATAAAAAAGCCCTTCATGCTTTACATTTATCCATCAAAAAAGCCAAAAAAATCTTCTTTGAGACCTCCATCCAGCAGGCGGAACAATCAAGCAAAGAAGTTTTTAAGATTGTTCAATCTTTCTTTAAGCCCAGAGCTATCGAGACGGATATCATCCCATCCGTAAAACTATGTGAATCCATATCAGACTTTTTTGACACCAAAATATTAAAAGTGTATGATACTTTTACGGACCCCGAGCCGACATTAATGGATGAGTTGGGAGTTTCTGAGTTGCCCACTACCCCCCTAAATCAATTTCAGCCTATTACCTTCTCTGAGGCATTGAAAGAAATACAAAAATGTAAATCTGGAGCTCCTGATGATCCTTGTCCACCTAAACTGTGGAAATTAATGTCTGAGGCAATCGCAGTTCCCCTCTTACACATATGGAACACGTCCATTGCTACGGGCACGTTTCCGGACTGTTGGAAACAGGCCACTCTTCTCCCGCTGAAAAAAAAACCCCAAGGCGCACCGGATGATCCGAGCAATCTCCGACCCATCTCTCTCCTTGCAGCCCCCGGCAAAATGCTTGAAAAACTGATCCAACTGCAGCTAAACAACTTTATTGAAGAAAGGGGTGCCTTACATGAAACTCAGTCTGGCTTTAGGGCCGGCTTCAGCACCGAGACGGCCCTCATTGAGGTTGCCGAGTCAATCAGGTGGTCCTTAGATTCAGGGGCATCAGCTATGCTGGTGCTCCTGGATCTATCCGCTGCTTTTGATACTGTAGATCATAGCAGACTGTTGACTCGGCTTAAGGACATTGGGCTTGGTGACAAAGCACTTAATTGGCTACTCTCCTACCTCACTAATCGCTTCCAGAAAGTGGCCCTGGGTCCCTTCTCTTCTGGACCTAAAAACCTCTGGTGTGGTGTCCCACAGGGGTCGGCACTCAGCCCTCTGCTGTTCAATGTCTATTTGGCCCCGCTTTTCACCTTGATTGCCAAATGGGGGGGTCAAGGCAATATCTTATGCGGACGACACTCAATTAGTCTTCCCATATACAGATACGTCTGAGGCAGCCTTCAGCAAAATCAGGGGCTGTCTTCGAGACGTGGCCAAATGGATGAACACTAATAAGCTCAAAATGAATGCGAGCAAAACGGAGGTGCTATTCTTCGGAAATCTCAAACATCCCCCTCCGGACCTGTGGTGGCTAACGGAAATGGGCCCTGCCCCTTCTCCCGGAACCCATGCGAAAAATCTAGGAGTAAGATGGGATGAGAACCTGTCTTTCTTGCCGCATATACAACAGCTCACCGCTGGTTGCCTGTACAAACTCAGAACTTTGCGGAAATTTCTGCCCCTGCTACCAGTTGAGTGTCGAAAAAACGGTTGTTCACGCAACAATCACATCTCGACTTGACTATTCTAATGGCCTCTATCTTGGTCTGCCCAAATATGCGGTGCAACGCTTACAGATCGTGCAGAATGCGGCTGCGAGATTGATAAAACGTGTCCCTTTCAGGCAGCACATCTCTCCGCATCTGCACAAGCTGCATTGGTTGCCAGTGGCTAGCAGAATTAAGTTCAAGGTGCTTACCCTGGCCTTCAGAGCGCTAAAAGGCACGTGTCCCAATTATCTAAAACTCCGACTCCCCCGTTACCACCAAAAACGAGAGCTGCGCTCAAACTCCCTGCTCAAGTTAACTGTACCGCGCGTGAGGAAAGCTAGACTTGGAGGCAGGTCCTTCTCGGCCGGCACGGCGAAACTTTAGAATACCCTGCCCCCTGCCATCCAATCCGCCACGGCAGAAGCCAGCTTTAGGAAGCTC
>NW_028247187.1:37500-50000 GCF_964263255.1 Lissotriton vulgaris
TTAGTCATCTTTAAAGTGCAACACCAAACAATAGAAGAAGGGTCAACATGATTTTTAATGAAACAATTATTCTTCTGCTTTTTAGTTTTTCAACTGACGCCTTCCGTTAGAACATCAAGAGCAGAAATTTTTACTTTTTCTTAAAATACAAAATACGGCGCAACAATTCAATTCAATATAAGAAGTGACTGAGTGTGACATATAGTGACATTGTGACATATAAAAGTGAAAATCTATATACAAGTGAAAAAGTGATTATAAAGACTGGGGGAGAGGTTAGAGAAGGCCAACTACTATCTCAATAGTACTCAGGGACCAACACGCTATTTCAATTTAGCTGTAATGTGTTGGACTCGGTAGGTTGGTCCTTTGAAAGTTCTGTCGACGTTTCGACCCTGTGGACACCTAATTTGTGGGTCACTGGCGGGTCTTCTTCAGGACGGGGACTGGGAAAGGATTATTGCGCCTGTTGGTTTAAAAGGAATGAAACCATCAGGTTTAGGTGTTGCACATGGATTCATTTATTGGAAAAGGTGGTTAAAATCATTACCAGGTCTTCACCGAGCAGACATCCATATATTTTACTTTGTGTGGGTGTCTTCAGCAATCTTGATTCTGAATAATCCAAAAAATGAGTATTAATGGACTGATTGCTCAATATAGGCCATACTAGGAATTGGATTAGACCTCAAGGGTATGTTACACTCACCTATTCAGTGTATCTTATGGCCATATTTAAGGATGTTTCTATTTGTAGGTTGACTGTTGTCTCTAGTCACCACGATCGTTGTGCATTATTTCCAACAATCTGCAAATTAATGTCATTTGCAAAACATTAGTGTTTTAAAAACGAAGATCATTGGGAGTGTCTAATCATGATTAATCCACACACTCAGTTCACTGGGCAGCACTCACCATTTGCATATGTAGATATCCATATAGCTGTCCGAAATCAATTAAGCCCACTTGCTTACAGGGCAGGATTTCTGTAATAATGAAAACGGAAAAATCCGTCAGATGCCAGGACCTCACTAGCGTAATTAGAAATTGGTGTAGGTCTCTATTTTCGCAGTGCTTACTTAAATTTTTGTGGTTTCCTGTCGTCAGATCGGGAATCAGAACACGTCCGCTCGGCAGAGCAGTGCCGAATAGTTGTGAACAAGTCCTACACGGCGGCGGTTATACACTTCCGCGTTCGCCTCGAGGACGTTGGCGTTACGGTTGCTTAGCAACCACGCGCTAGACACGGCACGCGTCAGAATGACGTCAGTCCGTACAAGTTGTAGGTATGCCGAGTCAGTTACGGGTTGCTAGGAGATCAGAACGCAGGAAGCTAAACTGACCTCGAGGGTATTGAATAACGGTATTGATACTGCTGCCTATATTTCTAAGCAGATTAAGGGAAAAGGAGACGCAGAGTGTTAACAACATATCCCAATGGCAAAGTCACAGCACTAGCAAAGTCACAATTAACGTTAACATGTCTTTAAAAAAACGTTAACATGTCTTTAAAAAACATAAAACGCTAAACTGATCCAGAGCGTTATCAAAATATCGCAATGGCAATGTCACAGCACTACCAAAGTCACAGTTAACGTTAACATGTTCCAAGCACATTGTATTTCAAAAACATAAAACGCCAACCTGATCCATGTACATTGTGTTTGCGAAACATACAGCGAGATATTTCAAGGTTAGAGGTAAGGCAACAGGTAAATTCATAGCCAGAAGTTCACAATTGTCCCATTTGCCTCGCTGTTTCTTCTCTCTCATTAAGCCCTTGTGAAACACTGTTCAAAGAATGTATCCATTTGCACTCTTTATAGCTCATTGCCTTTGCTGTGGAACCTCCCCTTGGGCCTATGGTTACCTTTTCCACCACCCTCCACTTGATCTCGTCATGCTTATGTTTAAGGGTGTTATAATGCTCAACTAATGGGGCCCCAATAGTGTTGCATCTAATTCGGCTCATATGCTGCAATATTCTTTGTTTGACTTTTTGGGTAGTTTGTCCCACGTAAATCAATCCACACGGGCAAGTGATGGTGTATATCACATGTGTACTGTTGCAATTCGTGAAATGTGCCAATTTGTATGTTCTGTAGTTGTGCGTGAAGCTGGATCCTTCCTGGCAAAGATCGCACACTTTGCAACTACCACATTTGTGGTTGCCAACCACAGGAGGCAAATTCAACATACTTCTTAAGTCTTGTTGTTTGGGTGGATTGAGAAAGGCGCTAACAACTACGTCCTTGATATTCCGTCCTCGTTTGAATGCGAAGAGTGGTTGTTCCTCCATTTGTAGGTCACTCGCCACCAGGTTCCAGTACTTCTTTATCGTTTTTTTGATATCCGCACTTTTGGTGTTATATGTGGTTACACATACCAGGTTCTTCATGCCATCTGTCTTCTCTCTTGGTTCCAGCAGTTGTTCACGCGGTTGGTACCATGCGCGTTTTCTCGCTTTCTTTAGCAAGCTCGATGGATATCCGCGACTCCTTAGTCGCGATGTCAGGTCTTCCGCAGCCTTGAAGAAGTCCTGGCGTCTGTAACAGTTTCTTCTCACCCTCAGATACTGCCCATAGGGTAAATTGTCTCTCAAGTTCCTTGGATGATGTGACTTATACATCAGGAGTGTATTTCTTCCCATAGGTTTGCGGAACAGATCAGTATATAATTGACCACTTTCAACCTTAAATGTGAGGTCCAAGAAGTCAATCGATTCTGAGTTGCTAGTCATCGTGAATTGGATATCGCTATTCCTGGTATTTATCCATGTGTGGAAGTCTTTCAGTTCCACTTCTGTTCCAGACCAAATCATGAGCACATCATCAATGTATCGTTTCCATACATCAATGTTGTGCAGGTAGGGATTGCTGTGGTCATATAGATGCTCCTCCTCATAGTGGTCCATAAAGATGTTAGCTAAACTAGGAGCATAGGTAGCCCCCATGGCCACTCCTTTACATTGATAGTAGAACTGATTCCTGAACACGAAGAAATTCTTCTTCATTGCGATTTCAAGGAGGTTAATCAAGAATTCGGTCGGTATCCAGTGGGGTCTCTCTCGTCTGTCAAGCGTTTTCATCATCACTTCTATTGCAGTGGTCTGGGGAATGGAAGTGTACAAAGATGACACATCTAATGTCACCATCATCTGTTTCTTGTTATCAAATGACTGGCCTTCCAGGAGCTGTATAATGTGCATGCTGTCACGTACATAAGATTTGGTTTGTGAGACCCAGGGTTGTAGGAAGTGGTCAATGAATCTGTTTAGAGGCTCCAAAATTGAACCACAACCCGAAACTATGGGTCTACCGGGAGGCTTCTCAAGTCCCTTATGTACCTTGGGGAGTGTGTATATTGTAGGGATTCTTGGCTCTCGTTGATTGAGGAAATCATACTCATTCTGGCTTAAAAAGCCCATATCGATTCCATTTTTAGTTACTGTTTCAATCTGTGCCCTTATTTCAAAGGTGGGGTCTCCTCTGATCTTCCTGTAACTGTCTTGTACTTGGAGTTGCCCATTAATCTCTTCAATGTAGTCTTGCGTGTTCTGCACTACAATAGCACCCCCCTTATCTGCTGCTTTTATGACTATGGCTTCATTGTGTGATAGTTCATAAAGTGCGTCCTTTTCTTCTTTACTTGTATTGTATTGTATATATCTTCGTTCTTCCAGTGATTGCATGACTTCTTCTAAGACCACTTTTTCAAAAGCCAATATTCTTTCACTCATGGTGAATGAGGCTGGTGTAAACGTAGAGACAGGTCTAAACATCGTTGCCGTTCTTGTGGGTGATGAGTCATTTTTGGTGAAGAAGTATTTCAATCGGATTTTTCTAAAAAATCTCTGCAGTTCTAACTTTAATTGGAAAGGATCTGGGATGGTTGTAGGCACAAATGAAAGACCTCTGGATAGAACATTTCTTTCAGCATCTGTTAGGGTATAGCTGGATAGATTGATCACTGGATCCAGATTTTGTGTGGGGGTATCAGTATCTGGATTTAGGAATGTTATTGTCAATAGGCGATTAGTGTCCAGAGTGGTATCAGTTTGTAACTCCAGGTTAGCTTCAGGGGGTAATAGTGACATGTGTTCACGGAGTTGCTGTGATTGGATCGCATTAACCTTCAAAATGTGTTGATCTCTATTGTCACCTAGTCCTACTGGAACGAATGGATATAATAGGTTTGTAACCCCTGATGCACTTAGATTCTCATTGTCATGGAGCCTCACCAGCGATATGTCTGCCTCCTTGTCGATATCTCCCCATGTGTATCCGGTTGATAAAACCTGACCCGGGACGTGCCCTGCGTTGATCTCCCCCGTCCCCATCTCCTTGGGCGATCCCAGTTCTGGTGTCTCCCCCCGCCTCTGTTTCCTCTGGAGGGGCCTTCCCCTAAAAAAGGATCCTGTGCCTGATAGTTTGAGTTACTAGTGGAGGGTTGGTTGATGTCTGAATCCGAGCCACTACCTGCGGAAGAGTTAGAGAATGTATAGAACCTACGCGGTCCCTGTCTTCCCCTGTTTGTAAAAAAGCCTTGGGTGTCCTGCTGGTAATAGTTGTCAGCTAAGTATGGATATGTGACCTTTTTATCGTAGTTCTTGACGTCTTTCGCTAGTTTGTCAAGCTTTCTCCCTAACGTGATTGTGTTAAATTCAGCCAATGTTATCTCAGCGCGCTCCAACGCCTCCTTTGCGTTGGTGAGAGCTGAGTCACCCAAGATCTCAGTTTTCAGGTCAGCTATTTCCTGTATTAGTTTCCTCACGTACTCAATGGCTGTCTCAACTCCAAGCACCATCCAGTGCCTGGAGCAGTTATTGGCCACGTAACTAAAGCCTTCGCGAAACTTAGGGACGTCTATAAATATACCTGGCTCATTCCGGACCTGTAAGCCCAGTGGAATTATATTGGCTTCTAGGTATTTGGTCAGAACATGACCATGTAGTCTTGACCTTATCAACTTTTTCTCCAAACGCTCAAGTTTGGCTAATTTCTCATTCAATCCGGCATCTACCGATAACCTCTCACTCCCTAACAAGAGACTAGAGGTACCCTGATCACGGATCAGTTTCGCTATATAATCTTCAGTGTATGAAAGAGTTTCCTTATCAGACATAGTCGAGTATATAGGAAATAAGTTAGAAAGAATTTTCACATTAATAACAAACAATACAATACAACATTTAATGAGAGTAAAATAACCCTCGCAGGTTGAGAACCTGCACTCTAACAAAAATAATTCTTACAGGGTAACCCAGTATCCCTAAGAACCTGGGCAATACAATAGTAATATCAACAGTGGTTCTTTCGGGTTTCTGAAAAATTGCTTTAAATCATCCGTATGCTTTCCGCAATAAACAAGATATAGTTTCAAAAGTATGCTACATTAGTCATCTTTAAAGTGCAACACCAAACAATAGAAGAAGGGTCAACATGATTTTTAATGAAACAATTATTCTTCTGCTTTTTAGTTTTTCAACTGACGCCTTCCGTTAGAACATCAAGAGCAGAAATTTTTACTTTTTCTTAAAATACAAAATACGGCGCAACAATTCAATTCAATATAAGAAGTGACTGAGTGTGACATATAGTGACATTGTGACATATAAAAGTGAAAATCTATATACAAGTGAAAAAGTGATTATAAAGACTGGGGGAGAGGTTAGAGAAGGCCAACTACTATCTCAATAGTACTCAGGGACCAACACGCTATTTCAATTTAGCTGTAATGTGTTGGACTCGGTAGGTTGGTCCTTTGAAAGTTCTGTCGACGTTTCGACCCTGTGGACACCTAATTTGTGGGTCACTGGCGGGTCTTCTTCAGGACGGGGACTGGGAAAGGATTATTGCGCCTGTTGGTTTAAAAGGAATGAAACCATCAGGTTTAGGTGTTGCACATGGATTCATTTATTGGAAAAGGTGGTTAAAATCATTACCAGGTCTTCACCGAGCAGACATCCATATATTTTACTTTGTGTGGGTGTCTTCAGCAATCTTGATTCTGAATAATCCAAAAAATGAGTATTAATGGACTGATTGCTCAATATAGGCCATACTAGGAATTGGATTAGACCTCAAGGGTATGTTACACTCACCTATTCAGTGTATCTTATGGCCATATTTAAGGATGTTTCTATTTGTAGGTTGACTGTTGTCTCTAGTCACCACGATCGTTGTGCATTATTTCCAACAATCTGCAAATTAATGTCATTTGCAAAACATTAGTGTTTTAAAAACGAAGATCATTGGGAGTGTCTAATCATGATTAATCCACACACTCAGTTCACTGGGCAGCACTCACCATTTGCATATGTAGATATCCATATAGCTGTCCGAAATCAATTAAGCCCACTTGCTTACAGGGCAGGATTTCTGTAATAATGAAAACGGAAAAATCCGTCAGATGCCAGGACCTCACTAGCGTAATTAGAAATTGGTGTAGGTCTCTATTTTCGCAGTGCTTACTTAAATTTTTGTGGTTTCCTGTCGTCAGATCGGGAATCAGAACACGTCCGCTCGGCAGAGCAGTGCCGAATAGTTGTGAACAAGTCCTACACGGCGGCGGTTATACACTTCCGCGTTCGCCTCGAGGACGTTGGCGTTACGGTTGCTTAGCAACCACGCGCTAGACACGGCACGCGTCAGAATGACGTCAGTCCGTACAAGTTGTAGGTATGCCGAGTCAGTTACGGGTTGCTAGGAGATCAGAACGCAGGAAGCTAAACTGACCTCGAGGGTATTGAATAACGGTATTGATACTGCTGCCTATATTTCTAAGCAGATTAAGGGAAAAGGAGACGCAGAGTGTTAACAACATATCCCAATGGCAAAGTCACAGCACTAGCAAAGTCACAATTAACGTTAACATGTCTTTAAAAAAACGTTAACATGTCTTTAAAAAACATAAAACGCTAAACTGATCCAGAGCGTTATCAAAATATCGCAATGGCAATGTCACAGCACTACCAAAGTCACAGTTAACGTTAACATGTTCCAAGCACATTGTATTTCAAAAACATAAAACGCCAACCTGATCCATGTACATTGTGTTTGCGAAACATACAGCGAGATATTTCAAGGTTAGAGGTAAGGCAACAGGTAAATTCATAGCCAGAAGTTCACAATTGTCCCATTTGCCTCGCTGTTTCTTCTCTCTCATTAAGCCCTTGTGAAACACTGTTCAAAGAATGTATCCATTTGCACTCTTTATAGCTCATTGCCTTTGCTGTGGAACCTCCCCTTGGGCCTATGGTTACTACATGGTCATGTTCTGACCAAATACCTAGAAGCCAATATAATTCCACTGGGCTTACAGGTCCGGAATGAGCCAGGTATATTTATAGACGTCCCTAAGTTTCGCGAAGGCTTTAGTTACGTGGCCAATAACTGCTCCAGGCACTGGATGGTGCTTGGAGTTGAGACAGCCATTGAGTACGTGAGGAAACTAATACAGGAAATAGCTGACCTGAAAACTGAGATCTTGGGTGACTCAGCTCTCACCAACGCAAAGGAGGCGTTGGAGCGCGCTGAGATAACATTGGCTGAATTTAACACAATCACGTTAGGGAGAAAGCTTGACAAACTAGCGAAAGACGTCAAGAACTACGATAAAAAGGTCACATATCCATACTTAGCTGACAACTATTACCAGCAGGACACCCAAGGCTTTTTTACAAACAGGGGAAGACAGGGACCGCGTAGGTTCTATACATTCTCTAACTCTTCCGCAGGTAGTGGCTCGGATTCAGACATCAACCAACCCTCCACTAGTAACTCAAACTATCAGGCACAGGATCCTTTTTTAGGGGAAGGCCCCTCCAGAGGAAACAGAGGCGGGGGGAGACACCAGAACTGGGATCGCCCAAGGAGATGGGGACGGGGGAGATCAACGCAGGGCACGTCCCGGGTCAGGTTTTATCAACCGGATACACATGGGGAGATATCGACAAGGAGGCAGACATATCGCTGGTGAGGCTCCATGACAATGAGAATCTAAGTGCATCAGGGGTTACAAACCTATTATATCCATTCGTTCCAGTAGGACTAGGTGACAATAGAGATCAACACATTTTGAAGGTTAATGCGATCCAATCACAGCAACTCCGTGAACACATGTCACTATTACCCCCTGAAGCTAACCTGGAGTTACAAACTGATACCACTCTGGACACTAATCGCCTATTGACAATAACATTCCTAAATCCAGATACTGATACCCCCACACAAAATCTGGATCCAGTGATCAATCTATCCAGCTATACCCTAACAGATGCTGAAAGAAATGTTCTATCCAGAGGTCTTTCATTTGTGCCTACAACCATCCCAGATCCTTTCCAATTAAAGTTAGAACTGCAGAGATTTTTTAGAAAAATCCGATTGAAATACTTCTTCACCAAAAATGACTCATCACCCACAAGAACGGCAACGATGTTTAGACCTGTCTCTACGTTTACACCAGCCTCATTCACCATGAGTGAAAGAATATTGGCTTTTGAAAAAGTGGTCTTAGAAGAAGTCATGCAATCACTGGAAGAACGAAGATATATACAATACAATACAAGTAAAGAAGAAAAGGACGCACTTTATGAACTATCACACAATGAAGCCATAGTCATAAAAGCAGCAGATAAGGGGGGTGCTATTGTAGTGCAGAACACGCAAGACTACATTGAAGAGATTAATGGGCAACTCCAAGTACAAGACAGTTACAGGAAGATCAGAGGAGACCCCACCTTTGAAATAAGGGCACAGATTGAAACAGTAACTAAAAATGGAATCGATATGGGCTTTTTAAGCCAGAATGAGTATGATTTCCTCAATCAACGAGAGCCAAGAATCCCTACAATATACACACTCCCCAAGGTACATAAGGGACTTGAGAAGCCTCCCGGTAGACCCATAGTTTCGGGTTGTGGTTCAATTTTGGAGCCTCTAAACAGATTCATTGACCACTTCCTACAACCCTGGGTCTCACAAACCAAATCTTATGTACGTGACAGCATGCACATTATACAGCTCCTGGAAGGCCAGTCATTTGATAACAAGAAACAGATGATGGTGACATTAGATGTGTCATCTTTGTACACTTCCATTCCCCAGACCACTGCAATAGAAGTGATGATGAAAACGCTTGACAGACGAGAGAGACCCCACTGGATACCGACCGAATTCTTGATTAACCTCCTTGAAATCGCAATGAAGAAGAATTTCTTCGTGTTCAGGAATCAGTTCTACTATCAATGTAAAGGAGTGGCCATGGGGGCTACCTATGCTCCTAGTTTAGCTAACATCTTTATGGACCACTATGAGGAGGAGCATCTATATGACCACAGCAATCCCTACCTGCACAACATTGATGTATGGAAACGATACATTGATGATGTGCTCATGATTTGGTCTGGAACAGAAGTGGAACTGAAAGACTTCCACACATGGATAAATACCAGGAATAGCGATATCCAATTCACGATGACTAGCAACTCAGAATCGATTGACTTCTTGGACCTCACATTTAAGGTTGAAAGTGGTCAATTATATACTGATCTGTTCCGCAAACCTATGGGAAGAAATACACTCCTGATGTATAAGTCACATCATCCAAGGAACTTGAGAGACAATTTACCCTATGGGCAGTATCTGAGGGTGAGAAGAAACTGTTACAGACGCCAGGACTTCTTCAAGGCTGCGGAAGACCTGACATCGCGACTAAGGAGTCGCGGATATCCATCGAGCTTGCTAAAGAAAGCGAGAAAACGCGCATGGTACCAACCGCGTGAACAACTGCTGGAACCAAGAGAGAAGACAGATGGCATGAAGAACCTGGTATGTGTAACCACATATAACACCAAAAGTGCGGATATCAAAAAAACGATAAAGAAGTACTGGAACCTGGTGGCGAGTGACCTACAAATGGAGGAACAACCACTCTTCGCATTCAAACGAGGACGGAATATCAAGGACGTAGTTGTTAGCGCCTTTCTCAATCCACCCAAACAACAAGACTTAAGAAGTATGTTGAATTTGCCTCCTGTGGTTGGCAACCACAAATGTGGTAGTTGCAAAGTGTGCGATCTTTGCCAGGAAGGATCCAGCTTCACGCACAACTACAGAACATACAAATTGGCACATTTCACGAATTGCAACAGTACACATGTGATATACACCATCACTTGCCCGTGTGGATTGATTTACGTGGGACAAACTACCCAAAAAGTCAAACAAAGAATATTGCAGCATATGAGCCGAATTAGATGCAACACTATTGGGGCCCCATTAGTTGAGCATTATAACACCCTTAAACATAAGCATGACGAGATCAAGTGGAGGGTGGTGGAAAAGGTAACCATAGGCCCAAGGGGAGGTTCCACAGCAAAGGCAATGAGCTATAAAGAGTGCAAATGGATACATTCTTTGAACAGTGTTTCACAAGGGCTTAATGAGAGAGAAGAAACAGCGAGGCAAATGGGACAATTGTGAACTTCTGGCTATGAATTTACCTGTTGCCTTACCTCTAACCTTGAAATATCTCGCTGTATGTTTCGCAAACACAATGTACATGGATCAGGTTGGCGTTTTATGTTTTTGAAATACAATGTGCTTGGAACATGTTAACGTTAACTGTGACTTTGGTAGTGCTGTGACATTGCCATTGCGATATTTTGATAACGCTCTGGATCAGTTTAGCGTTTTATGTTTTTTAAAGACATGTTAACGTTTTTTTAAAGACATGTTAACGTTAATTGTGACTTTGCTAGTGCTGTGACTTTGCCATTGGGATATGTTGTTAACACTCTGCGTCTCCTTTTCCCTTAATCTGCTTAGAAATATAGGCAGCAGTATCAATACCGTTATTCAATACCCTCGAGGTCAGTTTAGCTTCCTGCGTTCTGATCTCCTAGCAACCCGTAACTGACTCGGCATACCTACAACTTGTACGGACTGACGTCATTCTGACGCGTGCCGTGTCTAGCGCGTGGTTGCTAAGCAACCGTAACGCCAACGTCCTCGAGGCGAACGCGGAATTGTATAACCGCCGCCGTGTAGGACTTGTTCACAACTATTCGGCACTGCTCTGCCGAGCGGACGTGTTCTGATTCCCGATCTGACGACAGGAAACCACAAAAATTTAAGTAAGCACTGCGAAAATAGAGACCTACACCAATTTCTAATTACGCTAGTGAGGTCCTGGCATCTGACGGATTTTTCCGTTTTCATTATTACAGAAATCCTGCCCTGTAAGCAAGTGGGCTTAATTGATTTCGGACAGCTATATGGATATCTACATATGCAAATGGTGAGTGCTGCCCAGTGAACTGAGTGTGTGGATTAATCATGATTAGACACTCCCAATGATCTTCGTTTTTAAAACACTAATGTTTTGCAAATGACATTAATTTGCAGATTGTTGGAAATAATGCACAACGATCGTGGTGACTAGAGACAACAGTCAACCTACAAATAGAAACATCCTTAAATATGGCCATAAGATACACTGAATAGGTGAGTGTAACATACCCTTGAGGTCTAATCCAATTCCTAGTATGGCCTATATTGAGCAATCAGTCCATTAATACTCATTTTTTGGATTATTCAGAATCAAGATTGCTGAAGACACCCACACAAAGTAAAATATATGGATGTCTGCTCGGTGAAGACCTGGTAATGATTTTAACCACCTTTTCCAATAAATGAATCCATGTGCAACACCTAAACCTGATGGTTTCATTCCTTTTAAACCAACAGGCGCAATAATCCTTTCCCAGTCCCCGTCCTGAAGAAGACCCGCCAGTGACCCACAAATTAGGTGTCCACAGGGTCGAAACGTTGACAGAACTTTCAAAGGACCAACCTACCGAGTCCAACACATTACAGCTAAATTGAAATAGCGTGTTGGTCCCTGAGTACTATTGAGATAGTAGTTGGCCTTCTCTAACCTCTCCCCCAGTCTTTATAATCACTTTTTCACTTGTATATAGATTTTCACTTTTATATGTCACAATGTCACTATATGTCACACTCAGTCACTTCTTATATTGAATTGAATTGTTGCGCCGTATTTTGTATTTTAAGAAAAAGTAAAAATTTCTGCTCTTGATGTTCTAACGGAAGGCGTCAGTTGAAAAACTAAAAAGCAGAAGAATAATTGTTTCATTAAAAATCATGTTGACCCTTCTTCTATTGTTTGGTGTTGCACTTTAAAGATGACTAATGTAGCATACTTTTGAAACTATATCTTGTTTATTGCGGAAAGCATACGGATGATTTAAAGCAATTTTTCAGAAACCCGAAAGAACCACTGTTGATATTACTATTGTATTGCCCAGGTTCTTAGGGATACTGGGTTACCCTGTAAGAATTATTTTTATTAAGATACGTGGGCAGCACCAAACATGCTTTCCACAAACGTATCCTCCAACATTTACGTGCAATCACCAATGGTGACAACACATATCCAGTGGCCTTCCATTTCAGGGAATACCATCAAAGCAACAA
>NW_028247187.1:60000-65000 GCF_964263255.1 Lissotriton vulgaris
TTAGAGTTCTGAATTTCAGCCTTTTTCAATGCCTGTGCTTTGTTGAATCAAAATGGCGGCTTGACACAAAGCTGACTCAAGCGTTGTTACTGATGCTATGCAGACCAAAACTGGTTTTCAGTTTGTACATTTTTCTAGATTTTTCAATCCAAGTTTGGTTGACTTTGTAGAACGATGGCTTCAGATTTTCAACATACGGTGTGGTGGCGCTGACTGGGAGGGGGCGCTTCGCTCCTGCCCCCTCCCCAAGTAAGATTTTCATACGTGAAAGTACGTTAATGGTTTTGGTCCCTGAGATGCTTCGATGTCACTACCATTCTCAAATAGCATAAGTTCTAGATGTTGGGTGCCATAGTTAAGAGTTCTGAGCAGCGCTTGTAACACTGTCTGAAGCTTATTTCCACCTACTGCAGCTTCACTATTCTCAAAGTAAGTGAGTGTCGTTTGTGGACCTGACTGCATTAGAAAACAATGTGATATGTTACCTTCCTAAACAGCTTGACGGAGGCCCCTGAGGGGCGCTGTGATGGCCATGGACTCGGAGAAGACGCTTGGCTCCGACACCCTCCCCAAGTCTTATAGCACTGGTGTAGCCTGAGATCGCCCCCGACATAGGCGGCCGGCTCCCGGGGTCCGGCGGTACTTTTTGCCTTTTGATGACTCTTCAATTCTGGACCTTGTCCCACAATCCGTTTGACCTGAAGACAAGCTGTAGTGAGGCGCCCCTTTATCGTTTTAGTTGCCATTCCGCCCGCTTTTGCTACACTGTGCCTCTTCCGCCATTCAGCTGTTTTCCGCCCGCTCTTGCGACTACAGCGTCTCGCTCACCATGTAGTTGAGATGCGCCCGCTCTTGCGGTGCAGCGATAGGCGGCTGCCACAGGACTCTCAAAATGGCGGCCGGCTCTTCGGTTTTGGGCCTGGTCCACTAAAATGGCCCTGGGACACCTTGGAACTCGGACGCTTGTCTGCTAGGGCTTGGGTCCCATTCTCGAAAAGCGTCCCCTCAGCCGTGAAGATTCTACAAAAGTCTTGGGGGCCTCCGACTCCCGCAGGCTTCTGGTGGGGAGCGGCTGCCATGATTGCTCGTGGAATGGCCACGACGGAGCTACGAGATGGTAGTGGTCTCATGCTGACGCCAGCTTTAGTCTGAAACATCCAGAAACACTGTAGACTACCAATTCGATCAGTTCCGGTAGCGCCCCAACATGACCCGGAAGAGAAGAACTTGCCCTCCCCTCTTTGACTGATGGTTCTTGTTGCCTGTCCCCTCTGTTGTCATTTAACAGAACTTTTTGGACTGCTGAAAGGGGTTGTGTTCTGAACGCTGGTTGGTGGAGACATTTAGACTATATTCTTGACCTACGTTGTCGCGTAATGCGTTTTATGACACGCCGCGTTAGCGCACCCGGAAGTGATCCGAGGCGCGGCGCGCAGCGCGTAACGTAAGCATAACAGGTCATGTGACTTGTTAATAAAACTTTTCATTGGTTCATTTTACTTTTGTTAATTTAATGATGAAAAGCTTGGTCATATGACCTAAAAATTACGCTTTTTATTATTTTCGAACAATATTTTTTTTTCAAACATATGTTATAATATTCCAGGCTAATGTACTTTCCCGGAAAATTTACAACTGTCTTGCAAGTAAAATATATTCCTTTTTCGAGAAAAAGGGCGTTTCTTCCTTCCATGACGGAGCCGTTGAGTAAAAGAGATTCGGCCTGCTGTCTTAGTCGCCGATACGCCTGATTATCAGATTCTTATCGATCACTTTATGTTGCAGACATGAAAAACACAACTGCCCTTGACCATTTATCTTTACTGCGTTCCTACATATTATACCTTTTATCCGTCATGTAATTGGACTGCTTTATTTCACTTGCCTTTTACTGATTCGAAAACAGTCACTAAAAGTAAAAACTTTACAAATGAAAATACTACTACCGTGTTTTGTTTTAAAAACCTTTATTGTGAAAATGTCAGTATACAAATACGGGCCTATAACCACGTGGGCCGGCCACGGAGCAAACTCAAATCGTATATGATGAGGAGACATTTACACTGTAGAAGAACGTAACGAGCGGGCCATTAGGTGACAAGAACAAAGGTGTCTAACAGTTGCGGAATCGGTGGACGTACATTTTGTAATTAAAATACGACAGGGCCACTTACAATAACATTTTCTAGATATACATTTGCGGGCAAAGAGTTACGAGTCCCATTTATACCGGCGCCATTTTGGGCGAGGCCGGGCAGGTCCAAGATATAGTCAAAATGTCTCCACCAACCATCGGCCAGACCAGAACCCCTTTCGGCCCTTTATGTTACAAGATGGTGTCTTCCATTCAGAAAATATTGGTGGCAGCATTTTGAAAGGAAACAGAAACAGCCGTTCTCCTAGTGAGTTTCACATTGTTACATTTAGGAAGAATGTTGAAGAGTAGTATGTGGAAAATCTGAAGCCATTTTTCTACAAACTCTCAATCAGACTTGGATGGAAAAAAAAACCTGAAGAATGTACAAACTGAAAACCAATTTTTGTCTGTATAGCACCAACAGTAACGCTTGAGTCAGCTTTGTGTCAAGCCGCCATTTTCATTCAATCAATAGCGTCCCCCTGCACACATTCAGGGACCTGGTCGTGTCTTCAGATGAAACGCATTGTAGGAAAAGAAGCAGAAAGGAAAAGGAAAAAAGTTCCGCCGGACCTAGTGAAGCTGCAGCAGGTGCAAATAAGCTTCAGACAGTCTTACAAGCACTGCTCAGAACTCTCAACTGAGGCACTCAACATCCAGGACTTGCCATTCGGATCTTGGCGCCTTGTATTTTTGTTTTGTTTTTGATGGAGGGGAAAGAACAAAAAACAGACATTGAAAAAGGCTCAACAGTGCAGGGCGCCTTGTGCTGGTTCCGACCTATTCACACATCGGTCCGCTACTGACATCACCTCATAAACCAACGGGGCACCCCACGCCGACTTTCGGCGCAGCATTGTAGGATGGCCACACCAGTGCGGCAATTTGCTGGACACCACCTCGGTGCCATCCAGATCTCGACACGTTCATTCATTCAATAGCGTCCCCCTGCACACATTCAGGGACCTGGTCGTGTCTTCAGAAGAAACGCATTGTAGGAAAAGAAGCAGAAAGGAAAAGGCAACAAGTTCCGCCGGACCTAGTGAAGCTGCAGCAGGTGCAAATAAGCTTCAGACAGTTCTACAAGCACTGCTCAGAAATCTCAACTGAGGCACTCAACATCCAGGACTTGCCATTCGGATCTTGGCGCCTTGTGCTGGTTCCGACCTATTCACACATCAGTCCACTACTGACATCACCTCATAAGCCAACGGGGCACCCCACGCCGACTTCCGGCGCAGCATTGTAGGATGGCCACACCAGTGCAGCCACTTGCTGGACACCACCTCGGTGCCATCCAGATCTCAGCGCGTTCGAGTCACTGTGCCGGAAGAGTGACCGGAACTCAGCTGAACACGCCGTCTTTCGGCGCAGCATTGTAGGATGGCCACACCAGTACGGCAATTTGCTGGACACCACCTCGGCGCCATCCGGATCTCGGCGCGTTCGAGTCACTGTACCGCAACAGTGACCGCAATTCAGCTGGACACGCCGTCTTTCGGCGCAGCATTGTAGGATGGCCACACCAGTGCGGCAATTTGCTGGACACCACCTCGGTGCCATCCGGATCTCGGCGCGTTGTGCTGCCTTCGGCCTATTCGCACATCGGTCCGCTACTGACGCCGCCTCACGTGCCAACGGATTTTCTACGCTTTTTGTAGCCCTATGTCGCATAACAGGTCATGTGACTTGTTTATAAAACTTTTCATTGGTTCATTTTACTTTTGGTTTCCTAAAGATGGAAGGCTTGGTCATATGACCTAAAAATAACACTTTTCATTGGTTTAGAACATTTTTTTTTCCCAAACGATGAAAGCCCCACCTTGTTTCTGGATCATTCAGACTGAAGCTGGCGTCAGCATGAGAGCACCACCATCTCTTGGCTCCGTCGTGGTCATTCCGCGAGCAATCATGTCAGCCGCTCCCCACCGGAAGCCTGCGGGAGTCGGGGGCCCCCAAGACTTTTACACAATCTTCACGGCTGAGGGGACGCTTTTCGAGAATGGAGCCCAAGCCCTAGCAGGCAAGCGTCCGACTTCCAAGGTGTCCCAGGGCCATTTCAGTGGACCAGGCCCAAAACCGAAGAGCCGTCCGCCATTTTGACAGCCATGTGGCAGCCGCCTATCGCTGCACTGCAAGAGTGGGAGCAACTCCACAACATGGTGAGCGAGACGCTGTGGCCGCAAGAGCGAGCGCAACTCAGCTAGATGGCCGCCACCTGGGGAGGCCCGTTCACGCCGCCTCGCCCCCCCCCCCCCCCCCGGGCCGCCGCACGCCAATTTTCGGAGCAGCATTGTAGGATACGAAAACCAGTGCGGCAGTTTACTGGACATCACCTGGGTGCCTGTCGTACATGTTGTGTCAGCCATGTGACACTGGACACAGACCGCTACTGACGAGGCCTCCCCCCGCACCACCCGGGACGCCCCACGCTGTTTTTCTGTGCTGCATTGTAGGATCCCTAAACCAGTGCGGCACCCAGGCGACATCACCTGGGTGCCGTCCAGAACTCTGCACGTTGTGCTGCCTTGGGACTATTCGCACAACAGACCGCTACTGACGAGGCCTCCCCCCGCCCCACCCGGGACGCCCCACGCCAATTTTCGGAGCAGCATTGTAGGATCCCTAAACCAGTGCGGCACCCAGGCGACATCACCTGGGTGCCGTCCAGAACTCTGCACGTTGTGCTGCCTTGGGACTATTCGCACAAAAGACAGCTTCTAACCATTGTTGCTTTTTGTGTTAATAAATGTTTAAATGTTTTTAGTTTTTGTTCTGTTCATTATCGTTAAAAGTTAATAAAGTTTTATAACCTTAATTTGTTGGAGTGTTATCTATTTTTTGAAAAACGGGTGAATGGGGC
>NW_028247188.1:0-41474 GCF_964263255.1 Lissotriton vulgaris
ACGAATATGCCTTTAGCATACACTAAACAACTAAACTACCCTAAACCCTAAAACACTACCCCCAGCATGACCCTACACTACACAAACAGTACAACACTACCCTAAACCCTAAAACACTACCCCCAGAATGACCCTACACTACACAAACACTACAACACTACCCTAAACCCTAAAACACTACCCCCAGCATGACCCTACACTACGCAAACACTACAACACTACCCAAAACCCTAAACACTACACCCCAGCATGACCCTACACTACGCAAACACTACAACACTACCCTAAACCCTAAAACCCTACCCCCAGCATGACCCTACACTACACAAACACTACAACACAACCCTAAACCCTAAAACACTACCCCCAGCATGACCCTACACTACGCAAACACTACAACACAACCCTAAACCCTAAAACACTACCCCCAGCATGACCCTACACTACGCAAACACTACAACACTACCGTAAACCCTAAAACACTACCCCCAGCATGACCCTACGCTACGCAAACACTACAACAAAACCCAAAACCCTAAAACACTACACCCCAGCATGACCCTACACTACGCAAACACTACAACACTACCCTAAACCCTAAAACACTACCCCCAGCATGACCCTACACTACGCAAACACTACAACACTACCGTAAACCCTAAAACACTACCCCCAGCATGACCCTACGCTACGCAAACACTACAACACTACCCAAAACCCTAAAACACTACACCCCAGCATGACCCTACACTACGCAAACACTACAACACTACCCTAAACCCTAAAACACTACCCCCAGCATGACCCTACACTACACAAACAGTACAACACTACCCTAAACCCTAAAACACTACCCCCAGCATGACCCTACACTACACAAACACTACAACACTACCCTAAACCCTAAAACACTACCCCCAGCATGACCCTACACTATGCAAACACTACAACACTACCCAAAACCCTAAAACACTACACCCCAGCATGACCCTACACTACGCAAACACTACAACACTACCCTAAACCCTAAAACCCTACCCCCAGCATGACCCTACACTACACAAACACTACAACACAACCCTAAACCCTAAAACACTACCCCCAGCATGACCCTACACTACGCAAACACTACAACACAACCCTAAACCCTAAAACACTACCCCCAGCATGACCCTACACTATGCAAACACTACAACACTACCGTAAACCCTAAAACACTACCCCCAGCATGACCCTACGCTACGCAAACATTACAACACTACCCAAAACCCTAAAACACTACACCCCAGCATGACCCTACACTACGCAAACACTACAACACTACCCTAAACCCTAAAACACTACCCCCAGCATGACCCTACACTACGCAAACACTACAACACTACCCAAAACCCTAAAACACTACCCCCAGCATGACCCTACACTACGCAAACACTACAACACTACCCAAAACCCTAAAACACTACCCCCCAGCATGACCCTACACTACGCAAACACTACAACACTACCCAAAACCCTAAAACACTAGCCCCAGCATGATACTACACTACGCAAACACTACAACACTACCCAAAACCCTAAAACACTACCCCCAGCATGACCCTACACTACGCAAACACTACAACACTACCCAAAACCCCAAAACACTACACCCCAGCATGACCCTACACTACGCAAACACTACAACACTACCCAAAACCCTAAAACACTACACCCCAGCATGACCCTACACTACGCAAACACTACAACACTACCCTAAACCCTAAAACCCTACCCCCAGCATGACCCTACACTACACAAACACTACAACACAACCCTAAACCCTAAAACACTACCCCCAGCATGACCCTACACTACGCAAACACTACAACACAACCCTAAACCCTAAAACACTACCCCCAGCATGACCCTACACTACGCAAACACTACAACACTACCCTAAACCCTAAAACACTACCCCCAGCATGACCCTACACTACGCAAACACTACAACACTACCGTAAACCCTAAAACACTACCCCCAGCATGACCCTACGCTACGCAAACACTACAACACTGCCCAAAACCCTAAAACACTACACCCCAGCATGACCCTACACTACGCAAACACTACAACACTACCCTAAACCCTAAAACACTACCCCCAGCATGACCCTACACTACACAAACAGTACAACACTACCCTAAACCCTAAAACACTACCCCCAGCATGACCCTACACTACACAAACACTACAACACTACCCTAAACCCTAAAACACTACCCCCAGCATGACCCTACACTACGCAAACACTACAACACTACCCAAAACCCTAAAACACTACACCCCAGCATGACCCTACACTATGCAAACACTACAACACTACCGTAAACCCTAAAACACTACCCCCAGCATGACCCTACGCTACGCAAACACTACAACACTACCCAAAACCCTAAAACACTACACCCCAGCATGACCCTACACTACGCAAACACTACAACACTATCCTAAACCCTAAAACACTACCCCCAGCATGACCCTACACTACGCAAACACTACAACACTACCCAAAACCCTAAAACACTACCCCCAGCATGACCCTACACTACGCAAACACTACAACACTACCCAAAACCCTAAAACACTACCCCCCAGCATGACCCTACACTACGCAAACACTACAACACTACCCAAAACCCTAAAACACTAGCCCCAGCATGATACTACACTACGCAAACACTACAACACTACCCAAAACCCTAAAACACTACCCCCAGCATGACCCTACACTACGCAAACACTACAACACTACCCAAAACCCCAAAACACTACACCCCAGCATGACCCTACACTACGCAAACACTACAACACTACCCAAAACCCTAAAACACTACACCCCAGCATGACCCTACACTACGCAAACACTACAACACTACCCAAAACCCTAAAACACTACCCCCAGCATGACCCTACACTACGCAAACACTACAACACTACCCAAAACCCTAAAATACTACCCCCAGCATGACCCTACACTACGCAAACACTACAACACTACCCTAAACCCTAAAATACTACACCCCAGTATGACCCTACACTACGCAAACACTACAACACTACCCAAAACCCTAAAACGCTACCCCCAGCATGACCCTACACTACGCAAACACTACAACACTATCCTAAACCCTAAAACACTACGCCCAGCATGACCCTACACTACGCAAACACTACAACACTACCCTAAACCCTAAAACACTAGCCCCAGCATGACCCTACACTACGCAAACACCACAACACAACCCTAAACCCTAAAACACTACCCCCAGCATGACCCTACACTATGCAAACACTACAACACTACCCTAAACCCTAAAACACTACCCCCAGCATGACCCTACACTACGCAAACACTACAACACAACCCTAAACCCTAAAACACTACCCCCAGCATGACCCTACACTAAACAACCACCACAACTCTACACTACACTAACACAACACTACACTACACAACACTACACTACACTACACAATCACTAACCCACGAAAAAATTAACACAAACCCACTTACTTCTCTCGTCATCGTGGTTTTCACAACGCAAATGCATTTACCATACATGCCTTTAAAACGTAATTCTTTGTAAAGGCATGCGCGATAAATGCACATGCGTTTTGAAACAATGCGGGATAATGGTATGCGAGGTCAATGACCTTGCGGGATAATGGTATGCGGACTGAAAGTCTGCGGGATAAAAAATGCGGAAAAATGGCTGCAAACCATGATTAGCAGCAGACTTCCCTGGTGAGCACTAGCTTTACTACAGTGATCTAATGAGCAACTAGAGTGCTAACATTCAGAATTTATGGCAAATGTGTGACACATCTGAATGCCTTCTTGGTAGAACCAAAGTAAACAAGCATTGAAAATGCAATAGATCTCGCCCTCGTTTAAGTTAAAGCCATTCTGTTTGTAATGAGGTGGCTTTTTAGCTTTGCTTTTATTAGTGTTTTTAAAACTTTCATGTAAATAACATGCATATGTATGCATATATGTATATGTATGCATGCATTTATATTTATATAGATATGCAGATTATATATGTTTATATATGTATATTACCTACTGGCGATAGCCAGTGGGTATATATAGTTAGGATTTTTTCTCTATGGGATTTCTGAAAATTCTATGTCTAATAACTTTGGCGTTTGTGGACGGAATTGGCTGAAATTTTCAGGAAAATGGCACATTTAGTTTCTGAGCAGCCCCTGAAAATTTGGGGGGGGGTTCGTCAAGGGGGGCCGAGAAAAAAGGGGGGTCCCAAAACGCGTTTTTCCCATTCATTTTTCCATAGGGCAGTTGGACTCACTTTTAGCTCGAACGGCTGAATAGATTTACATGAAACTTGGCAAAATTGTAGATATGGTTTGCCCGACGTGCCTTTGCTATGTCTCAATATATGTGCTCCAGTGGATTTTGAGAAATGAACGTTTAAAAAAATATATATATCTGTGACAGCGGTCCGGTTAGCGCCCCGGTTCGCGAACCTGACGCGTAACGGAACTTCGCGAAGCGAAGCTGATTGGCTCTCCGGTGTCTGTCAACATTCTAAACAGTCCGGAGCGGCCGCCATCTTGTCTCTCGGTACGATCGAGAGACAAGATGTGGTGAAAAACGAAGGGGGAAATGAAGGAAAGGGGGCAAGGTAGACCACTCCTGACCCCCTAGGATTGATGAGGGGGATATTAAAGTGGCCCGCGGGGCAAAAAAAAAAATTTATTTTTTTTTGCGATTTTACGCCGTAGAGGCGCGTCCCGGTACGCGAACCGGGCAGCTCACCGGGCAGCTCACCGGGCAGCTCACCGGGCAGCTCACCGGGCAGCTCACCGGGCAGCTAACCGTCCCTAACCTAAGCGTCCCGGTAAGCGTAACAAGGGGAAAACCAAGAGAAACAGTAAAAAAAAAATTAAGGGAATAGATTTCCAGCAAACTTGGCAAAATTGTAGGGACTGTTTGTTTGATGTGCCTTTGCAAGGCCTCAAGATATGTGCACGTGTGGATTTTGTCTAATTAAGGTTAAAAAATATATATATATCTGTAAGCGTGCTCCGGCACGCTTACGTTACGGGTTTTATTTGCGCTGCAGAGCCGATACGTCATGGTTATGCGACGCGCCATGAGGCGTCTCACGTGGCTACGTGATACGTCACGTAATAAAGAATATATATCAGTGATGTCATCAGTGATGTCATCAGTGAGGTCATTTGAGATGTCATCAGTGATGTCATCAGTGATGTCACTGACCATGTCATGAATGATGTAATATGTGACATCATCAGCAGTGGATTGCGGGTGCGCGATATATAGTTAGTGCAACTAACTATATATGGAATTTCATTGGTTTTATGTCAATAAAATGTCCAGCTAACTATATATGGTCTCTAACCTATGGTTTTTCAGTGAATTTTCAAGGTTTTGTAAATGCAAATTCCTAACTATATATGGTCTATAACCTATGGTTTTTTCAGTGAATATATATATATATATATATATATATCGTCCAAGGTTTTCTCTGCTCCAGGAGAAAGTGGAGGAGCACACGCCACAGGTACGGGAAACATCCCGTTTATTTAAAATTATTGTGCATCGGCTCCAGTGTCCTAATGCATTTTGGCCGCATCGGCCTTCTTCAGAGGAGGGGGGGAGCCTTTTAACATCTAGTGGCCTCCTGGATACAACACTGTGACTGTGTCCCCGTCGGTGCTGTTTTCGAGCGTTTTGGGGGCCCATACCAAAGTCTGGTCTTTGGTGGCGCCGCTGCCGGAGCTTGGCTTTCACCGTCACTGTGAATGGTCCCGTTTTGTTTTGTATATACTACTATAATAAAGCAAGAACTTTCAGGCTTTGAGGCGGGTAAACTTGGGAACCACAGTGCCAATCTACACACCCGATACACCGTTGAAATCGTCAGGATGTGTATATGGTTATAGGCTATATACATTTTAAAAATAAACGTTATTTAAAAAGTTATATTAAAAAAAAAAGTCGTCCCTCCAAAGTAGCGTCGGCCGCGACGTGCGTCCTGACATCAGTAGGAGCGGCGTACAGCGCGGGGAGGAGCAGTGACGATCAGCGCGGGGAGCAGCAGACATGAGCCTCGATTGGAGGCAGGCAGTGAGGAGCGGCGGCGGGGAAGAGCTCTGAGCGGCGGATGAGGTAGGGTGAAAGCGGAGGCAGAGAGGAGCGGTGAGCGAGCCACATGAAAAAGAAACGTGTGCAGGTAAGTGGAGCTGGTAGCAAACAGCCAATTAAAGGAGGAAAAAGCGGCGGTGGGGACGTGGGCATTGAGGAGCGTGCAGGTTAAGAAACGTGTGCAGGGCGCCAGCAGCCGCGGAAAAAGAAACGTGGAGCGGGTAGCAAACAGCCCATTACAGGAGGAAAAAGTCACAGAAACGTCTGCAGGTGACAAAAAGTGACGTGGGCAGTGAGGAGTGTGCAGGTTAACAAACGTGTGCAGGTTACAAAAGCCTCCAAAAGTAAACATACAGCCATAATACTGCACTACATCAGGGTGAGAGGGGGCCCTAAGCCATGATTGCACCCGGACAAGGTCGGGACGGGCTGCTAGTATATATATATATATTCACTGAAAAAACCATAGGTTATAGACCTTATATAGTTAGGGATTAGCATTTACAAAACCTTTTTTAATCGCACAAAACCCTTGAAATTCGCATATATAGTTAGTTGCACTAACTATATATCGCACACCCGCAATCCACTGCTGATGATGTCACATATTACATCATTCATGACATGGTCAGTGAAATCACTGATGACATCACTGATGACATCTCAAATGACATCACTGATGACATCACTGATGACAACATCCAGTGACTGTATGTTTCTGTAAAGTTAAAATATGTCTTACATATTGAAGAATGAGTGGATGTATAAGTGTCTGGATGAAGGATTTAGTAGGTGCATGACTGACTGTATGAGTGAGTGATTAAATGTGTCTCACTGAGTGCATGGGTTAGTGACTAAACTGTCTTAATTTGTGCATCATTATGTTTGTTGTTCTGTAAACTGCTGCATGTTTTGATCAGTAGCTATATTAATAACTGTATGGGTTATTGATCGGTTGCCCTAGTAAGTATTTGTATGGGAGACTGAGTGTGTGTGTGGGTGGCTGGGAGGTGTATGACTCTGTGCATAGATGTGTGAGCAGTTGATTCACTAGATGTATAGGTTCAAAGGTGCATGTGGAAACAGCTGTATGGGCGGTTGACTGTGTGCATGAGTGTACTGGTGAGTGAATGGATATCTCAGTGCTACATGTCAAAGTAAGTACATATGTAAAACACAGTACATGTGAGAGTTGACATATATAAATAACTGTGGATAAGAGCCAGTGAATGTGTGAGTGGCTGTATGGATCATTGTGAGCTTGTATCAGGGATTGTATAAGAGAGTAAATATGTGTTAGTATATGTTTGAATAAGTAAGGTGTGTATAACTGTATAGTTGAGGAAATGGAGGTGTGATTGATTCTTTGCATGACTGACTAGGTGTGTGAGTAACTCCATGGATGAGTGACAGTCTGTGAGTGTCTGTTTACACTGAGTGTATGTAAGGTTATATTAGAGTCTGAAGAGGTTCAACGTATTATCACATGAATGATATCATCAGCGATGTGATCAGTAATGTCAAATGAGATGTCATCAGTGATGTCAACAGTGATGTCATTTGAGATGTCATCAGTGATGTCATCAGTGATGTCACTGACCATGTCATGAATGATGTAATATGTGACATCATCAGCAGTGGATTGCGGGTGCGCAATATATAGTTAGTGCAACTAACTATATATGCCAATTTCAAAGGTTTTGTGCGACTAAAATAAGGTTTTGTAAATGCTAATCCCTAACTATATATGGTCTATAACCTATGGTTTTTTCACTGAATTTTTAAGGTTTTGTAAATGCTAATTCCTAACTATATATGGTCTATAACCTATGGTTTTTTCAGTGAATTCCAATGGTTTTTTTAATAGCAAATACCAAAAGCTGTAAAATGTATTCTTATTCTAATTCAAAAATATATTTTATATTTTTGTAATATAATTTTTTTATTTATATACTTTTTTTTTTTGTTTCGCTGCCGGTCCACGAACCGGGCAGCTTCCCGTTAGCTTCATTTTGTTCCACGACCCGGTCCGCAAACCGGTAAACGTTCCGTTAGCGTAACTACAGCGTTAGAAAGCAACATCGTGATGCGTCGCGTAAGCGCGATGTATCACGTTACCGCGTAATGCGTCTTATGACGAGCCGCGTTAGCGCACCCGGAAGCGTTCCAGAACGCGACCCGAGGCGCAAAGCGCAGCGCCCCGGATGCGATCCGGGGCGCGGCGGGGAGCGCGTAACGTAAGAATAACAGGTCATGTGACTTGTTTATAAAACTTTTCATTGGTTCAATTTACTTTTGGTTTCCTAATGATGGAAGGCTTGGTCATATGACCTAAAAATAACACTTTTCATTGGTTTAGAACATTTTTTTTCCCCAAATGATGAAAGCCCCACCTTTTTTCCTAACTCTGACTTTCATTTTTATGAGAGAAAGACCTTTTTTGAATACCATAGAAATGGCTTCATTGATGGCTGCAGCTGGTGGACCCCCACCACCACCACAACCTCCTAGGAAGAGATGACCACCTCCTCAGGTCATCCTACAACAAGAGGAGGAAGAAGAGGAAGAAGAGGAAGAGGAGCAAGGGACAGGGAGGTTTTTACCTGAACAGCCAAGGAGGTCCCATGTTAAAGAAAGTAATATTTGGCAATTTTTTTCAATTCCCCCGGAACAAAAAAAGGTAAATGCCCGGTATGTTACCTGCCTGATTTGTAAAAATGAACTGTCCAGAGGAACAGAAAAGAAATACAGTTATGGTAATTATACCATGCATCGCCATATGGAAAGGTGGCACCCTATAAATTACAGTGCTGCACAAGTACGTGATCTGGTGGATAACCCCCGACCTGTGGCCAGTACATCCACCAATGAAGAGGCAGTGACGGGACCAGAGGCGAGGGAGATGGTCCCAAATATCCAAATGAAATTTGGCAATGTGAAGCACGTATGCATTTTTTGTGGCCAACTGATTTGCTTCAGAGAGAGCAGCATAAATTTAATTAATAAAGCAATTGAAATTAACAAATTTGCAAAACGCCCCAGGAAATAAATTATCTTTTTTTTGTTGCTCCTGTTGAGCCCTTCATAATTAATCATTTTTGTTTCTCCCCCATCAAAAAAAACAAAAAAAATATAAAACCGTTCAAAAAATACAAAAAAAAAAAATGTTCAGAAAAATAATAAAAAAAATATAAAACAACAAAAATAAAAAAATTAAAAGTTTTTTTCAGAACTACCTCCTCTTTATAAGAATTTGCTAGAATGTTTAGCACTCTGACAACCTCTATTTCTTTTGGTTCGCTTCCCGGTTTGCGTGCCGGTACGCGAACCGGAAGCAAACTCAATTTTTTTTTTTTTTTTAAAAAAAGAAGAGTAAGTAAACTGAGAATAATGTTAAAAGAAATACAGTTAGAGGGAGTAACACAGAGATACTGTTTAAAGAGGGACTGAGAACAGGAGTGGAAAGAGTAGAGTAAAAAAAGTAATAGAAAAAGGAATGAGGGAAGTAGCAAAGGCAGGAAACTGAGGGTTAAAGAAATGAAGCAGTGGAACTAATAAAAGTTAAATGTAAAAGAGATGTAACAGAATGAGTACTAAACACTTACCTTATAATTATCGTTAACTTAGTCACGTGTTATTTTTATACTTTCAATCTGTGAATGAGAGAACAAAAATTTTAAAATTGATAGAAAGTAGTAAAAGATGAGTGAGCATGAGACAAGATGAGTACATATTAAAAATCACAATTCAAAGTACAGAATTAAGTATACATATTAAATGGTTTATTTTTGCTGTTCTCAGAATATATCAAATTTCACTGAAAACAGTGAGTTGAAGGTATTCATCATATAACAGAATGATTGTGTTTAAAAAACCCATATAATATAATCAATCAGAAATCAGAACTCCTCAAAAGTAACTTACTTTCCATGACGTCAAAGGATGTCCTATGAACATCTTATACTCTGTTGTGCTGTTATTATTTTCTGCCCGCCACTTTCTAAAAGATAAGCTCTATCGTTTAAGAAAAATGAGACATACAAAGCAATTTAAAACAGCACACTAAATTAAAACAACACCTAGAATCATTATAATCCAGTTACCTACCCTAAATTCTCACTTTTGAAAACAAGTCAAAAGGCAACATTGCTTCATAGTCAAATTCTAATCATTGCCGAAAGACCAGCCTTTTTTAAATTTCGTATAAGCTGTGTAATATCTTGAAGTTGTTAAAGGACCCTAATGTCGTATAATAGCTGCAGTTACAAATGTTCTTCCTGAAATCGATGACTGTGCAGCCAAAACATTTTTAATTAGACTTGACAACTTATTTACATCCGGTTTATATAGTTGGGATTGTAAAATGACATTTCACCGATAAGTTTCTATAAATAATGTAGACAGCATTACAGACTTACATCACCTCTGCTCCTTCTTTTGATCTGCTGCTTGAATTAGCTTATTAAAAAAAACAATTTTCGCTCTGTGCTACACTTATCCACAAGGCTATATAGTGTAGGAGCTATTAGAACCTCTTGAAATTCCTCAGAACAAATCCTGAGATTCCATTCCTAAAATGTTGGTTGTAAGAACACCAGGTAAGAATTTTGAAGGTGAAAAGGCAATCTTTTTTTGAAAGTTAAAACAGAATCATTGCAGAATGACCAGCCATTTCCAGACTTCAAATAAGTTGTGTAATGTCCTGATGTTGTTGAAGGACCCTCATGATATATAATTGCTGCAGTTAGAAAAGTCCTTCCTGATAATGAAAACTGAGAAGCCACAACATTTTTAATTGAAGTTGTCAATTTTGTTCCATCAGGCCTACATCGTTGGAACATTAAAATGACATACTGGCCATATCTTCGTATAAATAATGTGGACAGCATTGCAGACTTACATTGGCTACACTCCATGTTTTGATCGGCTGCTTTTACTAGCTTATGAAAGGATACTGATTTAGTGTCTGGCAAAGTTAAATATATAAATCTTTCTGAGTCTACACTAGTAATACTTGATAACGTACAATTCTCGCAGTCATGCTGCCATTGATAAGAAAGGCCAAACAGATGATCTACATCTACACCTTCATCTTGCAATACACTAAGCATATACATTAAAAACTCCTGATAATCTTGCTGAATATTTTGAGAGAATTGTGTTTGACCTGAACATTCGTCTAACAGATTTCGAATTTCAGACACACTTTCTACTCTTGTTCTATCAGCACTACATTTCTCTAACAAAGAATTCAACAAACAGCAAAAACTTTGATCCGAATTGATCACAATCTGTTCTTATAAAGTTTCTAGAGAAAAGACAACATTAACCACTACATTAGCATAGCAGTTCACACCAGAACTATTTTCAAATTGAAAACCAACAACATCTTCAACAGAATTCATTTTCTTTCTGCTTAATATTTTGGGTTCATCGACTTTTGGTCTTTTTTCTACAACCTCCCTACTATTAGTGACATTTCTTCATTTCTGGCCTACCACACGTTTCTCAAAGAAAGGATATTGAGGCAAATGTGGCGCATACTCTCTTCTTAACCTATTGTATTCCATAACACAATTTAGATCCGCACAAATGTTTGTGACATCACACTCAATCAAGTGCAAACCCGATAAAGTTCAGACTTGTGACAATGCTACATAAGCCATACCCTCCTTGAACACAGAACTGCCAATATTCACCAAAGTACTGTCTACACTTAAACCTTGTGATTTATGGAATGTCACCGCATATGCCAAGCAAACAGGAAATTGCTTACGGCGAACATATAAGTCTTTTACAAGCAGAAACCTAGCTGTGCAACGACCAATTAGCTGTACTTCCTCAATGCCATCAAATTTAATTTTTAAAAATTCAATTCCATCCCTATTTCTGTATTTCTCAAAATCAACAACATTACCCATTGATCCATTTACAAGACCTCTTTCAACATGTAAATTTCTTCTCAAAATGATACTGCAATTTAAGCACACATTCAGAGTCTTTTCAAAACCAGTAGTTTTAGATATAGTCTTCTCTAATGAATCCAATTTAGATTTCAAATTCTCAGACAAAACAATTGTTGCACCCATATGCTCTATTCTGTAAATAGCTTCCAGTTTCACAATCTCTTGTTTCTCTAAATTCAACATTTTGTTGTTGAAGATGGAACATTCTGCAAGAGTTGGCATCAAACATATTCCAGATTTCTTCTCAGTAATTTTATGAAAAATATTCTCTGGCAGAAAGTCTTATTCTGGGAACAAATTTGACAGTAATCATGCATGTAAAGCTTCTTTCCCACGCTCAGTCACTTTCCCAATTCTAACATCTTGTAGAATATTCTTGTAATCTTCATCCTTCGCCTGACGCATATTTTCACGAAGCTCAGCATAACTGAAGTTTAACCATATGTTAACGTTGCCAATGCTCCCTAGGCACTTCCTGGTATCTTCATGCGTAAGCAGTTTAAACACTGGTTGTCCTTTCACTGGTGTCAGCTGCAGGAGATCACCGAAAACAATGATGTGTTTGCCACCAAATAACACATCATACTCTGTTTTAAGAACTTCCTGCATTCTCAAATGCACAAAGGCAAGCATGACATTGGAAACCATGCTTACTTCGTCAATGATAAGAAGTTTCATCTTCTTCAGGACTCTAGATACTTCACAACAAGCATCTCCCGATAACTTGTGATATTGTAATTTGTTATCATGCTCCACTGGCAGCATCAGTAGCCGATGAAAAGTAATACCTTTAATGTTATGTGCTGCCAGACCAGTTGGAGCGGTGACAACACAAGACAGCGATGACTCAGTCCTTTTCTGCAAATAACATGAAATTGCTTTAATGAGGAAACTTTTTCCAGTTCCTGCTTCTCCACTCACATACAATCGGATAGGCTTCAACAACGTACATGAGCAGTGTTTCTTCTCATGACTTAATCCATGATCAATTTGGTTGGTAACTTAATCATATATTTTCCTTTGCTCAACGTTAAGTTGTCTTTCTAAATCTTCTAAGTTAACCACATCCTCCTGAGCATGTGCCATGGCTCTTTCCACTTCAATCATGGCAGTGGCAGCTTCATTTTCAATAACTGGTCCTCCTAGTGGATCCTGACTCAATGAAACAGAACTCTGCCTGTCCTGAGAACTGTCTCTAGCAATCTCGGCTGCTATTGTTGCTTCCTGCTCGATTTCTGCATTCAACATTTCTAGATATTTTGGGAAAGCAGGAGATTCTATGGACTCCTTGGCTGCATTGAAAGAGTCTTCGTAACAGAGGAAATCTCCAAGCAGTTCCTCTTCTGCACGCCAAGGCTTGAAAAGTTGCAAAGGAGCTAAATAGAAAAACTATTTTCTTTCTGGAGATTCGCAATCCAATTTTCGATGATTTACCAATAGACAATTTTTTTGCTTGACCAGACACCCCTCACTTCCAATTACAGCATACGCTCCTTTATTAATATCTTCTGTGACGTTCCTCTTGAAAATGTAATTTTGTAGAACCTCATACAGACAAACATTCTCCAAGTGACTGCTTCTATTTGGATAATATGTATCCAACATGTTGGTCTTCAAAATATCTGTACTGCTTGGCTCCTTCTCCGCCATATACTCAATTTCCCGTACAGGTTTGAGAACTCGATTACGCGTTGCAGCAAGACCAAGACTTGCCCAAATGAAACTCCTATATTTGGCATAGAGACTTGCTGAAGATAACCAGTCAGAATATTCATAAGCTCCTATTTCTCGATGTGACAACATCTTCAGACTGAAACTCTACAACTTCTTACTGAGGCTCTTTTCATGGGAAATGTCCTCCCACTTATCCTTGAGTTCTGTCTTTTCTTTTTTTGTGATGTAAGACTTCACATACCGAGCCACAGCCATACAGTTGTCAGCCACAAACTGTATATCCATGTTAGCATTCCACATGGACAAAATCACTGGTTTGTAGTCATTGATGTTCTTGGACTCTTCGTTTCTCTTCAAATTGTATGTATTTTTGGGTGATTTCCTTGTCACATTATGTCGCAGCGAAGACATCAAATTGTTCACTCTTCCTTTAGATATCACCAATCGTGGAAATCCAAAACTACATTTTGTGTAGTACTTGTTCTTGTTTCTGAATTTACGACGACAGTACTTTCCACAACGATGGCTTTGAAATCGTAAAACTTGTTCTCTTAGACTTTTTTTCTTCCTTTGTCTTTGGAACAGCACATGTAGAATACTGTTCTATGAAATTCCTCACTAAGTCATCCAGATCTGTTCCAAATTTGGATGCATCTTTGATCCATAGCAGCATATGTATATGAGAAGCACCTCGTGCTTGATACTCCTTTCTCCAGAAGAAATCCAACACCTCTCCAAGAGGTGGATTTTTCGATATTGTGATGAAAGACATCATAGCTTCAAATCTATGATTGAAGTACCTGCATACATTCACTGGATCCAAAGAGCACAGTTCTCCGGGTGTCTTGAATTCAATATTTTCAATGTTTCCATTTGCCTCTCATAGAAATTCAAGTAAGTCTTCCCAGCCATACTCAGCACAGCTGAGAGTGAGGAACCATGTGGGAGTTCCTAAGTTCCTCAGCATACATTTTAAGTCACCATGACGACGGTACCAATACTCATTAGTACCACGCTGACATGCCATCAGATTAATCAGGTGAGAATCCAAAATACTGTCTTGCACATTGACTTTATCCATAAAGTTCCTTGCTGAGATATTTCGCAGTTGTAAACCACTTTTCAGGATGTGGTTCACTGCATAAGACAGTCCAGACAGATCACTTTCAAACAGTAGATGAAACAAATAGGGAATGCATTCACGAACCTAGGATCTTCTGCATACAATCGTAAAGTCCGGTATAATTTCGAAAGCCTGATCAATAATTTTCTCTACATTTTTCTTTTTCTTATAAAATGTCCCTTTCTGTTGGCCTTTCTTAAAAATTTTTAACAAATTGACAATTATCCTGTTGCGGAACATTCGCCTACGAATGTCCCTGAATTGAATATCCCTTCTACTGCCATGCACAGACTTATCTCCTGCTCTAGCAGAAACTTTTTTTACGGGCCTTTCCTTTTCCTTTAAATTGTCTCTCTTCTTATGCACTAAAACATGTTCAATACTGGTATTTTTTTGTCTGAAAATTGTTTTTAAAAATGATTTTATTTTCTTACCCGGAGCTTTTTTGGCAACTTGATACGATTTCATATTACAGGACTGTTCCAAATCTTTACCAAGATGGAGTGTAAGTCGCTTTGCTTCTTTTAGTTTTCTCTGCTTTGAGGGCAGTTTTAAAGTTTTCTAAAGATCTTCAGTTAAATCTGTGGAAAAATATTTAGTATGTAATAAGTGAGTATTTGTGAGAGTGAGAGATTTAACAGAGTTCCTGTTTAAATAAGTATGTGTTTCTATGAGTGACTTAGGGCCCGATGTATCAAGATACCATTTTGCGAATCCTAAATAGCGTTTGTTTGCGAATCGCTATTTAGAATTCCCAAAACGGAATTTATGTACAAAATCGCAATTTTTTTGCGATTCCTTATTATTCTTTATTTTTGAATTCGCATTTTGCGAATTCGCAAATAAAGAATAATTTCCAATGCATTCCTATGGGCCAGGAGGCCCATAGGAATGATAGTGCAATAATTCTCAAATTGCGAATTTGCAATTTGCTAATCGCAATTTGAGAATTATTTGAAGGGTGCAGGGGTGTCTCAAAGACACCCTGCTGCACCCCTCAAATCTACATGTGTGTGCATGTGGCACACATACATGGCCTATGGGCATGTATGAGTGTCACATGCCACCCTTACAAAAGCCAATTAGGGCATTTTTAAAAGAAATCGCAAATTACCACCAACTACAAGTTGGTGGTAAATTGCGATTTCTTAACACACATTCGCAAACCAAAAATGTGTCATACATATCATTTAAGGAATCACAAAATTTGAGATTCCTTAAATGCTATGACAAAATAAGGAATCGCAAATAATTGCGATTCCTCAAATTGAGATTTTTTGATACATATCAAATATCGCAAATCGGCCGTTTGCGAGTCGCAAAAGCCTTGATACATCTGGCCCTTAGTATTCGAATTGTGTCATGAAGGAGTGGAACACGTCGGACCACAGCCATTTCAAAGCTAGATTACTAAGCAGCTGAAAAACATGGTGAGGTTATGAATGTGTGAGGATGTGTAGGATGAATTTTGGTTTCCAGGGGAAGAATTATTTTGGTGCATTGTGCTCTTTTGTATATAGATTTGTATTTTATATTAAGTATATAATGTTATGCTTTTTCTTCTCTTTTGTCTTTTTGTAAATGAAATATCAATGTATTTGAATTTGTGAGGATAATGTATTTATTATGAAAGTAGTTATAAATTAGAAAATCCCAAAAACATTCTTTCAAAAAAATGAATTTCTGTCTTGAACTAATATGAAATAGAATGGTACTAAAAGAAATAATATGGAAATTATGAATAAAACGTTATACTTTTGTTAAAAAAAATAAGCCTTTCTTTCATTTGTCACCCATTTTGAGCTTACTGTAAAACAAAGTTCGAAAAAAGTAAAACATCTGTTTCAATATATTGTAGCCACCGAGGGAAAACTGTTCTACTTATTGTATGGTACAGTCAGTGAAGTCAAACCACAGGCACCACCGTGCAACAACATAGGGAGACAGCAAGGCATACCAGGTAAAGGCACAAGGAAGAAAGCTGATAACAGCCACACGTGCATACAACCACCTCACAGGAGTACACCACCTGCACAACACACAGGGCCCATATATACATACTCCATCACTGACAAACACCAGGAGGAATGTACACACATACCCCCCCCCCCCAACAGCAGCACACAACACCAGTGCCACACACACTGAAGACTGCCAATACTTGCCAGACCATACACACTCAAACAAACACACCCCCTGGGTGTAGCCACAAACATCCCACACAGGGATGCCACAGCAAATGTCTGCAGAAAAACATCACACAAACACATAACCCAAATGAAACACACACAGAACCACAACAAAAACAGACATACCCTGTCAGCAAAACTATGGCAAGGCAATGGGAGCACAGACATAACAGGAGTGCACAACTTCATCACTCAGGAACAAAACACACAACATACCACAAATCACACAAGAAGTGTCCCATCACCGAACAACACAGCCACATCAAACCAACTACAGATGCAGAGACAAATTAAATAAACAAACACTGCAGGACATCAGAGGATGCACCTCAGGCAATGTCAAGGTCACATACCCACAGCACTGTACGCACAACAAGCAGTGTGTGCACACCAAGCATACCAGTTACTCACAGACATGAATGACACAGCCCCAACCCATACAACACAAATCAGCACAGTGCAAAAACAACAGCACACCCAGGAAGTGAAGCAACAACACAGCCAACACGCATACATCCTACACAGCCACAACAGATGCACAGATCTGAGATATAATGGTGGAATCAACCTGAACATAGCACTGGCCAGCACACACAGCTGAACTGCAGATGAACAACCATGACTGACAAACAGAACAATTAGGGAAAAAACCTGAGTGGTACATAGTCCCAGCCCAAATAAATGCACCACACAGCACAATGTCACAAATGAAGTTATGAGCAGGCACACACACACACACACACAAATCAAGGGGACAGCTGACATCCAAGTGAAGTGTACTGCATGTCAATAGTGGACATGGCAGGAATGCACTAAACACAATCAGAGGGAGTCCAGGCCCACAAATAGTAGGCACAAGAAGCACACAAGGTTTGGTATTACACCACACACACCATGCCATACAGGCGGATAAAAGCCACCATGTACCTGCAATGTATGAGAAGCACAACCACAATGGCAGTGTGAAGCAGCAGGTCTGCACAGTCTACACAAACAGAAACAAGATACGTGGAAGATCAAACAAACACAACACTGATGAGCCAGTCACACACTCTGCACACTCAAAGGTAACTAAAACAACACGTAGGAGTCATACAGAACAGCATGGACATACCAACACACTGCACACCTCTTGACAAGCCAAAAGCACACATCTCATGTTTGCTATGAGACCAGGATGATGAGCCATCACAAGATGACCATATACATACACAGCTGGGCACACATAACGGAATAACGCACATACATGATGACATTGCCCTGCCTGCATGCAAACCTGTGCACAGACTCTCACTCTGTGCTGGCAGTGTCCCCCAATCTGACATGTGAACCATGTAGCCAACAATTGTATCCAGTGACCACCTCCGGGGTGGCGGAGCACGCCTACCTTGATTTTCAAAATTTCATCAGCATTCCCATAGGTTCCAGGGCATGCTCCATGTTGGTGACACACCGCCGTGCCAGGCGGTAGTTACAGCTATTTTGGGCACATACAATGACATGAGGCACCGCGATTTGGGTGATGGAGCATGCCAATGGCCAGTTGGCCATGTCTCCATGCCAATGAGTACCGCACCTGTGTGAATAGGGGTGCTGGTGACATACCGCCGGGGACAGGTGGCAGCTATCGTGATTTGGGGCACATACAATGACATGAGGCACCATGATCTGGGTGGCAGAGCATGCCAACTGCCAGTTGGCCATGTCTCCTTGCCAATGACTACCGCACTTGTGTGAATGGGGATGCTAGTGACACACAGCTGGGACAGGCGCGAGTTACCACAATTTGGGACACATACAATGACATGAGACACCACAATTTTGGTTGCAGAGCATGCCAACCGCCAGTTGGCCATGTCTCCATGCCCTATGACTACTGCACCTGTGTGAATGGGGGTGCTGGTGACACACTGCCGGGGACAGGTGGTAGCTACCGTGATTTGGGGCACACTTCAACAGTGCACAGTGGACACATAGTGAAGGGCACATCATACTGCACACTATGCTAATGTTCCATTGACTCTGCTGGTTCCTACACATGCCATGGTTGTGTTTCTGTGACGTACATTGGTCTGTAGTCCCTAACATGTCACAAATGCATTAGATAGTTGATGAGGCTGGACAGTGTTGTAATGGACTCCAAAATGAATACACATGTCAATGTTTTGAGGGGCAGTGATGACCTCGGCAAGTCTTGTCTCACTGTATGATGTAGTTACTTACTAGTGCTCTTCTGTCTGCTCATTCACGCATTTGTCTGTTCACCTATAACTCTGTTCATTTTGTTGTGGGTGTGTGGCAAGTTAGCATGATTTATTGTGGTGTGACATGTACAGCAGAAGAATATTAGTCAGTGGTGTTGATTTGTCACACATTGGCTGGATGCCACACTCCCAGGCATGCACATGTGAAATGTGGCCATATTACTATGTTCATTTACATTGACCTATAGGTGTTGGAGGCACTTGTTTATTGTAAATAGGGAGATGTGCCCTCTGTGGGTGTCAAACGTCCACCCATTTCACCTAGTGTGTCACTCAATTATCAAGTCAGTCTTTGTTTTTTCTGTGTCATCCAGAACGGAATATGCTGTAGCCATCTCATGATGGATTTCATTGTCATGTGTCCACTTCCATCTCAACTAAATCTGATTTGTCACTTGATGCTGCTGGAGGACGTGGAGGATGTGATGATCTTTCGCAAATTCCGTCTAGATAGAGCCACGCTGAGGATCCTTTGTGATATGTTGGAGCCCCACCAGCAGCCTTGCTAGACATATCCAACAGCTTTCACTCTAACTTATAAAGTGATGGCAGCCCTCCATTTATTTTTAACTGGATCGGAGACTATGGCCAGCACTGGTGGGATGTCTCAACCGATGTTCAGCATGGTGCTGCGTGATGTTCTGTCCGCCATGATGATGTAAAAGGACAGATACATCCATTTCCCCAGGGATGCGGAATTGCCAGTTGTGAAGGTAGACTTCAATCCACTTGGGCACATCCCCCATGTTGTTGGTGCCATAGATTGCACACATGTCGGTCTTGTGCCACCACAGGCAAGTGAGCACATTTTTCGTAATCACAAAGATTACCACTCCATCAATGTGCAGGTTTTGTGCCAGGCAGATATGATCTTCTTGCATGTGTGTGCCAGATTACCTGGCTCAGCCCACTCCTACATCCTGAGGAACAGCATTGTGCCCCGGCTGATGGCTAATATGCTTCCCGAGCGTGCATGGATTGTGGTTAAGTATGCCTAGTCATATGTTATGCTGGGTGTGTGACCTGCTGCTCTCTAACTGCGCAACATTGCAATGTGTATTTGTCATACCTAGGTGACTCTGCATATCCCAGCTGTCCATGTCTGCTGAGCCCACTGTGGAATCCCTGGACCCCGGCTGATATCCGATACAATAAGGCCCATGGGAGGACACATCGCGTGGTGGAGCGTACTTTTGGTCTTTTAAAGTCACGTTTCCGCTGCCTGGACAAAACCAGAGGTGCACTAGCATACTAATCTGAGTAGGTGTGTCGGATCATAGTGGCATGCTGTATGCTCCACAACCTGGCCATTCGCAATGATATTTCCCCTGTCCTGGATGATATTAAGGACCCAAGGCCTCTGCCTGCACAACAACCTGAGTCCAGTGATGAGGACAGTGGAGAGGAAAAAGTTGGTGACATGCATCAACAGCTCATCACCCGCTACTTCACTTGAAGGTGGGTGACAAAGTCCAACATATTCATTGTCTGGTGAGATTGCTGTTGTTGTGATGGTCTATATGCGAATGGTATGAACAGCCAGATGTAAAGTAACCTGTGTATGGATAGGTGACTGTGACATGTCATCTGTGAACGTATTTGTGACGTTCATGTTGACATTTTTACCCATTGTGTTGTCTGCATGTCGGCTTCTGTAGATGATAGTGTAGTGTAATGTCTGTGATGCCACACTCACACCATGGAATGTTATTCTGTTGTGTTTCCGTAGGTGCCTCAAACTGATCCTTGCCTACATAGAGAACATACTTTGGATACATTATTTACATTTTGTAGACTGTACATCCTGCACTAAAGACAAAGCTGACACAATAACAGTGTTTACATGTGAGGGGGGTGGGCAGATTTACATAGAGGTGGTGATTGAGCAGTGAGTTGTCAGTCATGGTAAATTAGATGAAAGAGTAGATACCACATTGATGTGGTGACCCAGTCCAACAGACATGTGCCATACACAGGGCAGTGTGGGGAGGGGCAGTGGAGAAGTGTGGCTCAATGGTTAGAGCGGCAGACCCTGATGCAGAGGTCTGGCCGGGATCAGGGTTCAATTCCCGATGCAGCAGGGTCTTGGGCTCAATGTCCGCGGACTCGATAATTCTCGCCTCAGTGCCTACTCTAATCATAGGTCCCCACTCTGCAACTCTGGGCAATAGCTTGCTTAATCTCCACAATGGCCCAAAAGCGCTGGGATGCCTGGTTTCACCTTGGGGGTGCCCAGTATGGAGCATCTCACAGGGAAAGCCAGGACGGGTTCCACAGCGGTATACAGTGCCAAGATGCCTGTCAGGTGATAGTGCGCTTTACAAGTATACATACATTTACACATACACACACAAACAGTCAATGCAGTGGGGAAGAGGGTTGCCATCAGGACTGGCTATGTGACTGTCATTTGGGTTTTGCTTTGCCTCCAAAGACTCCATACTCTTCTTAGGATGGCCCCTTAGTCGCTTGGGTGGGGGCCCTGCTATGATGCCAGCAGTGTCTGAGGACTCACCCCTCTCAGTGGCTGCAGGGGAGGATGGTGAACTGTCATCCTGCGGCCAACAAGAGGAGGGTGGAGGTGTTAATTGGGATGCAGGCCTGTCCCTCAGTAATGCCACTTGCTGGCCCATGAGGTCCACTAATACATACCAATTGTCCAATACATGTGTTGATTGACCTCATCAGCAGGATGAGCTCACGTAAGTGATCATCCGACTGGCCAGTTTGTCCCTGGGGCTTTTTGTGTGCCCCAAGGACTCTAGTAATGTGTTCCAGGGATGGGGTTCCAGTCTCCTGGTATCTGGGGGTGACTCTGGCCCTCCCACCTGTCCTGCTGCCCCAGACCTGTTGCCATGCCACTGTGGGTCCCCGCACACTCTCCCGGCTGTCCTCAGTTGTTGGTGTGGGGTGCTCATCCCCTGGGACAGAGAAGGTGTTGCAGGTGGCACTGGTGGTGGTGGTGGTGGCAGTGGACGCACAGGCTATAACAGCAGGGGTCTGCTGTACAGTTGTTGTTGCTGCAGATGTGTTGGTGGGGAGGATGTGGTCCTGGGACCTGTTGCTTCCTGGCACACCAGATGGGCCGGCCTCGAGCTTCTCGCCTTGAAAATCCTGGGAGTCTACATCCGAGAGTTAATGTACCGGGAGGGGAGACTGGCTCTGGTGGCCGTTGGTGTTGTCCTCTGCTGTTCTTGGTCACCTGTGGATAAGATGGGGAATGGTCATTGTTGTGCACTCTGCAGGCATGCTGTTAGCTGTGTGTCATCCAATGTCTGTACACTGCACAATTAACTGATCTTCACATCGTGTTCTATGTGCACTACTATGCCTCTTAACATGGTGCAGATGTATATACATTACTTGTACATATTGTGAGGTATCAATCCATAACATGCAAAAAGTGCAGAAATCATGTTCACAGGGGCATGTTACCATGTAGGGACCAGCACAACATCTCTTCGTTGTTTTCTCCTTGTTGCTTGGTCTGACCTGGCAGACGTACACATCTGGCCATGGACTGGGCTTTGTATTGTACTGCATGAATTTGTCCTGTCATGTACATTTTTTGATTCAAGAGCCCACCCATGCTTTCCAGATATTGAAATGGTCCTTGCTGATTGGACCACATGGCAATGCACTTTTCTGTGTGTCCTGTGCATGGTTGTGCCCAGTCTTCCTTGTGCATGTGCATTGGTATGTGACTCTTTGGTAGCTGCAACAGTTTGTTTTGCTTACCTGTGTGCACACTATGCGTGTCAAGTGGGGTCAGTGTGCATATTTGTGCTTTGAGAGGGCTGGTGTTGCCATATGGCAGCATTTCATTTAAGACAAATGTGTGGGTGCACGTACAGGCTACCTACCTGTTAAGCGAAGGTGAGCAATGCAATGGCTTCCAACTGCTTCTGGGTGGGAGGGAGTACTCCATCCTGCTCTGGTGTGGGACAGGGGGCATGTTAGGAGTAGTAGTGCAGGCCTCTCTCCCCCAAACAGTCCTCACAGGGAAGATGGCTACCTACCAGTTAGTTTGATGAGGGTGAAGTAATGGCTGACACTGGCTTGTGGTGGGGTGGTGGAGGTATCCATCTTTATGATGCTGTGGTACAGAGAGCATGGTGGGAGTATTAGTAGGTGTATTTCTGACTGTGTCTTATGTCTGCTCTTCCCAGGGTACTTTGCTGTTACTTGGTGGTCAACTCTGTTACCCAACACCCAAAATCCAATCCCAGGGTGGAATTTGTAGAATCCCATCAAGTGATCTGCCACACACCCCTGAACCTCAATTCTCCGGAACTTGGTGGCCGTGTGTCCACTGTCACATAGAATTACCTTGTGACTGTTGTATAATAAACATGTTGCTGATGTGTAATGAACCTGTGCTTCACTTTGTTATGTATGTTGTCTGTCTTCACACATCTGACTGACATTTGTGCCTCCTGGTTCAACGATGATCTTAAGAAATCCAAGAAACTCTGCCGCTCCCTTGAGAAGGCCTGGAAAAAAGACCCAACCACCAGCACCAAGGAGTCCTTCAAAAACGCCACCCGCACACACCACCAACTGATACGAACTGCCAAGAGAGCCGCTTTCAAGGACCGACTAGATAACAACGCCCAAAACAGCAAGGAATTATTCAACATCGTCAAGGAATTTATCAACCCCGCGGCCAACTCCAACGACATCACCCCCTCTCAAGCCCTCTGCGACTCCCTAGCCTCATTCTTCCACAACAAAATTGCAGACATCCACAACAGCTTCGACAACCGACCCAAAAACCAACCCTCCCAACCCCCTACAGGACCCCCACCCCCACTGAACATCCTCAATGACTGGAAGCCAATCTCCACTGAGGACACCATCCGTCTGATGAACTCTATCCACTCAGGATCCCCCACAGACCCATGCCCTCACCACATCTTCAACAAAGCAGACTCCATCATAGCACCGCACCTCCGAGACGTCATCAACTGCTCCCTCAACTCCGCAACCTTCCCGGAAAGCTGGAAACATGCCGAACTCAGCGCCCTCCTGAAGAAACCCACAGCTGACCCCACCGAACTCAAAAACTACTGCCCTATCTCACTCCTTCCATTCCCGGCCAAAGTCATCGAGAAAGCGGTCAACAACCAGCTCGCCGCATTCCTCGAAACCAACAAATCCCTCGACTCCTCACAATCCGGCTTTCGAGCCAAGCAAAGCACGGAAACCGCCCTCATCGCAGCAACAGACGACATTCGAACTCTACTGGATAATGGAGACACAGTCGCCCTCATCCTCCTCGACCTCTCCGCAGCCTTCGACACGGTCTGTCATAGCACCCTTTTACAACGCCTCAGAAACGTCGGAATCCATGGAAAAGCACTGGAATGGATCACCTCGTTCCTCACCGGAAGAACCCAGAGAGTCCGCCTCCCACCATTCAAGTCAGAGGCCACGGAAGTCATCTGCGGCGTACCCCAAGGGTCCTCACTCAGTTCCACCCTCTTTAACGTATACATGAGCCCCCTCGCGGCCATCGCACGCCAACACAACCTCAACATCATATCCTACGCCGACGACACTCAACTGATCCTATCACTCACCAAAGACCCGAACACGGCCAAAACCAACCTGCATGAAGGAATGAAAGAAGTAGCCGAATGGATGAAGCACAGCCGTCTAAAACTGAACTCAGACAAAACAGAAGTCCTCATCCTAGGCACCTCCCCCTCCGCCTGGGATAACTCCTGGTGGCCAGAGGCCCTTGGAACAGCACCTATCCCGACGGACCACGCACGCAACCTGGGCGTCATCCTGGACTCCTCACTATCGATGAACAGACAAGTCAACGCCGTTTCTTCATCTTGCTTCAACATTCTTCGCATACTCAAGAAAACATTCCGCTGGATCCCCACCAAAACTAGAAAAACTGTCACTCACGCTCTGGTCACGAGCCGACTGGACTACGGAAACACCCTCTACGCCGGTACCACCGCAAAAATCCAGAATAAACTCCAACGCATCCAGAACGCTTCAGACAGGCTCATATTAGACATACCGCGTAAAGAACACATCTCTGACCACCTGAAAAACCTCCACTGGCTGCCCGTCAATAAGAGGATTACTTTCCGGCTCCTAACCCACGCACACAAAGCACTCTACGAAATCGGACCCGAATGCCTCAACACACGACTGTCCTTCTACACCCCCTCCCGCCAGCTACGATCCTCCAACCAAGCCCTTGCCACTGTACCTCGCATCAACAAAACCACCATGGGAGGTAGATCCTTCTGCTACCTGGCAGCTAAAACCTGGAACTCACTTCCCACTCATCTTCGCCTTACTCAGAACCACCTAGCATTCAGAAAGCAACTTAAAACGTGGTTATTCGACAAGTAATTCCCCTCCCTTCTTCAAGCACCTTGAGACCCTCTGGGTATGTAGCGCGCTATATAAATTTATTGACTTGACTTGACTTGACACCTGTGGGCTTGTTACCACTGTCTGTGGATAGGTGTGGTGGTTGTGCATTCCACTGTATTTCTGGGCAACATCTTTGTAGGCAATGTGTCACATAGCCATGGTGAATATGTGTTGTGGTGCCCTAGTAGTGCGTCTCCCTCATATGTGTCACATCAACATAAGTCACATGATGGTAATAACATTGCTGTAGTAGTTGGCATGCAGTGTGTTTTTTAGCAGATCATCATCCCCAGGACAAATACCAAGTTTGAATCACAACATAGGCAAGTATAGTGTGATAGTGAGTTTATTTACATACATGTGTGGAGATAGTGCACAGGATTGTGGGTGCTGTACATAAGGTTTGAAATCCAAAGTTCACAGATGAGTTTGAAGCCTTGGTAGCTGAAATATCCAGAGTTAGGTCCACATTAATCTGCTTCATTAGAAAAACATGAACCCTCCATGTCATGTTGTGGAGTTGTTTCATGTGCAACCAGGGTATCTATGTATTTTGATTCCTTACTTAAAACCCTCATATACATACACAGGCATGAGATATCTTGGTTCTCCACCTCAGTGTACTGTAGCAGCATCATCATTGGGTCTTCATTGTTGCACATATGCTGTGCCTCCACCTGGAGGAAGACCGTCTGGTTTCCCTTAACACAATATATATGACAAGATGGCTGACATTTCAGTTATGTTTTTTGTTGGTGCCCAGTTCCCAGCAGGGCCTTGTTCTCCCCACAACAGAGCTCAGTCCCAGAGAGCTTGTCAGTCCATTTCCACTCCCTGTGAGGTGAGCATGGTTCAGTGTGAGCTTGCATGGCCATGTAGGTGGGTGAGGATTGTCAGTGACTGCAACCCCCACCATGCTCTTGGCTACATCCCCCTTCCCAGCATGCCCACACTTCCTTCCTTTTGACTCTGCTTCCCTGTGAGGGATTATGACAGTAATGGCAAGATGGCTTATCGTGCAGTCCTGTTGTTTGTTGGTGCCCAGTTCCCAACAGGGCCTTGTGCTCCCCACAACAACCCAGTCCCAGAGATCTTGTCAGTCCATTCCCACTCCCTGTGAGGTGAGCATGGTTCAGAGAGGTCTTCATGGTCCAATTGGGAGTGTGAGCATTATCTGTGACAACAACCCCATTATACTTTTGGATACACTCACTTCACTAGCATACCCACTATTCCTTCCTGTCAGTCAGCTTCACTGTGAGGTTTGTGGTGGCAAAAATGTTTTGACAGTGTTTATTCAGATTAGTGCCACTGCCTTGCTCTATTGTTGGTAGGTTTGTACATGTCATGACACAGTTACAAATCACTATGATGTGGCTGATATTGTGTTTGTCTGACTACCATACACATCTTGGGCTGATTAGGTTTTGTTTACTTTGCCTTTGCTATCAGTGCATGGTTTCACTGTCCCCTTAATGGTGATATGTGTGTATTGCGACACAATATTGAGTATATTGGTGTGTACTCACCAGGCTCTGGTATGTCTACTTGTCCATGGGCGCTCTCTGGTTGTAGGATGTCCCGCACTCTCCTCCAAGAACCTGAAGTATACTGGTTTGGCAGGAGGGCCATGTCAGTAATGCGGCTTGGGCTCCGTGCGAGTTGGTCCGGTTTCACAAGCATTGCATCATACGTGTCGGTCTGGTTAATTCCTGGTTTTTGTCGGTCGGTGCCACTCATGTCCAGTTTCCGTCCGACTTACTGATTTCTGTACGGCTTGGTCGTATGGCTTGTATTCTGTACGGGTCGGTTGTAGGTCACGAGTGTTGCATCATACTGCACGGGTCGTACGGTGCCTGCACGTGTTGGTCGGACTCCATTCGACCAACATGGAATCCAAACGGAATCAGAATCAGCCAATTGGTATTTTTTGGCCTCAACTAAATAAAAATTAAAACTAAATAATTAAAATAACATAATAAAATGGAAAACTTAAATAAAAATAAACATCAAGAATTGAAGAAGAATCCATCAAGATAATCAAATCAAAATAAATTTAAGTTTACTTTCAAGTATATTAATATACAAAATATTTTCTAATCAAAATTGTATAATTAATATATATATATATATATATGTGCGCGCTTTAAATAAAAAAGTCACATGACAATTTATAAGGAATGCAATTCCCATGATGCAGTTCGTTGGCAATTGGAATGTAATGCATGGAACGTGTGCAACTCCATATGCCTTCTTGATAAAAGTTCATTTACATTACTGCATTCTTTGTCTTAGTGGGTTTATTAACTCATATCGTCCAGTGATTGATTTAACCTGACAAGTGCTCATATGTCAAAGGGGCCTTAGGACAATGCCTGTCCTCCGGCACAATCAGAGCAGGGAATCATTCTGCCCCTAATCCATCACAACCTCGTTGATTCGCCATTCCTCATGTGGGCTTGTGACGGTGAGTGGGTCAGGCTCTGAAATTTAAATCCAAAAAACCTCCGAGCACGGATCCCCAGACCTTGCAGGGCGGCCTCACAATGGAGCAGCCCATCCATTTAACTCACCATTAAACAAAAACACAATAAAGCCCAATACCTGAGTTGAAGTATTTATTTCATAGGCATAGCAGCTATTATTCACAGATAGACCGAATAATGGCAGAAGGTACAAAATTCAGTATGTCACAAAAGAGAAAACTACTTCTGTGCTACATGGGCCACATTTACACACAAGAGAAATTGACTGGAAACAAATCACATTGGAAATGCAGTAAATATTACTCTAACTCTTGCTATGGCAGAGCCACTACAATGGAAACCAATGTAGTAAATGTCAAAGAACACAACCATACCACCCAATGTAACTGAAATTGACTTTAGAGGTGCTCTTAAGACAACCAGCTCCCAACAAACATGTTTCCAAATACTTAAAAACATGTTAACTATGGTACCTGAACATGTCACAGGATAACTTCCATCTATCCCCACTCTGAAGAGGTTAATTGCCTGAACTAAAAGAGCTACAGCTCAAACACCACCCATACCCCAACTTTTGCAGAAATACATATACAATCAGAGTTCACCAATGTTCTTCTACATGACAACAACAGTCATCTTTGCAACAAACAACAACTTACAACAACTCAATAACTGCAAAACGTGGATAATGGATGGCACATTCAAAGTTTGCCCAAGCCTTTTTATCAACTATATATTATGCACGGCGAATATGAAGATACTAACATCTCTTTCATATACACACTACTTCCTAATAGACTAAACACCATATATAAAGAGCTCCTAACAATATTAAAACAATACACCAATAAATACTTTCAGCAAAACATCAAAATTGATTTTGAACAAGCAATGATTCAATCACTATTATAAATATACCCACACATTGCAATACAAGGTGCTATTACCACTTTAACCAAAGTATCTGGAGACACCTACAAAAATCTACTTTAGGTATAGATAGAGCCACCAATAGCAAGTTGCCTACCAATTTAAAAAATGAATAGCTCTGGCCTATGTACCAACAACTAAAGTAGCAAACCAGTATAACCTACTACTTGAAAGCCCCTTCTATCAAGCTAGTAAAGACATTTTTAAAATAGTTCAAACCTTTTTTAAACCTAAGGCTATCAAACAGAAATCATCCCCTCCGCTAAACTCTGTGAAGATATCTCTGATTTCTTCGACAAAAAAATCATGAAGGTCTATGACTCCTTCACCTCCCCCGAGCCGACAGCTATGGCGGACCACGACAATACTGAGTTGCCTACCCCTCCCCTAACTCAATTCCATTCTATCACCCACGAGGAGGCACTGAAAGAATTACAAAAATGCAAATCAGGTGCTCCTTATGATCCCTGTCCTCCCAAACTATGGAAAATTATGTTGGATGCAATTGTGGCACCACTCCTACACATCTGGAACATGTCCATTGAGACTGGCACGTTCCCTGACTGCTGGAAACATGCCACTCTTCTCCCTCTGAAAAAAAAAAACAATGGTGCCCCAGATGACCTGAGTAATCTCTGCCCCATCTCCCTACTAGCAGCCCCAGGTAAAATGCTCGAAAAACGAATTCAACGCCAACTTAACAGTTTTATCGAGTCCGGTTTCAGGGCTGGCTTCAGCACTGAGACTGCCCTCATCGAGGTTGCTGAGTCGATCAGGTGGTCTCTAGATTCAGGAGCATCCGCCATGCTGGTGCTCCTGGATCTATCTGCCGCCTTTGATACTGTGGATCACGGCAGAATGCTGCCTAGGTTGAAGGACATAGGTCTGGAGGATAAGGCATTGAGCTGGATGCAATCTTATCTTACAAACCGCTCTCAGAAAGTGGCACTGAGTGCCTTCTCCTCCAAGCCAAAACGGCTATGGTGTGGTGTCCCGCAAGGGTCTGGACTCAGCCCGCTACTTTTTAATGTTTATCTAGCCCCACTCTTCACCTTAATTGCCAAATGGGGGGTCAAGGCGATTTTGTATGCAGATGATACGCAATTAGTCTTCCCCTATGCGGAGGTGTCAGAAGCAGCTTTTAGCAAAATAAAAGGCTGTCTTAGAGATGTAACGAGCTGGATGAACACTAACAATTTAAAATTGAACGCAAGCAAAACTGAGGTACTATTCTTCGGAAAAAGTGCTCACCCTTCCCCAGATTTGTGGTGGCCCCCCGAAATTTGCCCAGCACCAACCCCTGGAACCAATGCAAAAATCTGGGTGTAAGGTGGGACGAGACTCTCTACTTCTCCTCTCACATACAACAAGTCACTACAGGATGCCTCCAAAAACTCTGAAACCTCCGAAAATTTCTCTCCCTTCTACCAATTGATTGTCGAAAAATGGTCGTCCATGCGACAGTCACATCCAGACTGGATTACTCAAATGGCCTTTACCTTGGTCTGCCGAAATATCTGGTGCAACGCCTGCAGAGCGTGCAGAATGCAGCTGCGAGCTTGATAAAGCACATTCCGTTTAAACATCATATGTCTCCGCATCTACACGAGATGCACTGGCTTCCAGTGGTGAGCAGAATAAAATTCAAAGCTCTCACCCTGGCGTTTAGAGCACAAAAAGGGACATGTCCCAACTATCTAAAACTCCGACTTCCCCGCTACCATCAAGAAAGACACCTGCGATCTAACCCCCGGCTCCAATTAGCTGTCCCACGAGTTAGGAAAGCTAGACTTGGTGGCAGGTCTTTCTCTGTTGGCACGGCGAAACTCTGGAACTCCCTCCCCTCTGCCATCCAATCTGCTATGTCAGAAGCTAGTTTTAAGAAACTCCTAAAGACTTGGCTCTTTTTGCAGAAAGCCTAAGAATTTCACCTTGCTATCCACTCTGCTGCTGTAGTTTCTTTTCAGCGCCGGGACACCTCCTTGTGAGGTAGCTGTTCGCGCTATATAAGAATCTGTATTATTAATATTTTTATTATTAAATGAAACTAAACTAACTCCCTTCCTAGACTAATTTGAAGACACTTGGGAAGGCAACATAGGTCAGGACATCGTAGACAACCTAAGTTCCAAATACCCTGGTGGAACGTCTATGACAGTGCTTTAGCTCAATAAGCTTAAACCAACAACACAGTGGAAGGATGGCACAATGCTTTCCAAGCCATAATATGAAGTGGACAACCAACCCTACACAATACCAAACTAAAATCTGCCCTAAACTAAGAAAACAATCTAAAATGATGCATAAAAACCTACAGCACAAAACAACACTATTTGGAAAGAAACAAGGTCTAGAATGCATAGACATGATAGCTAAATCTATACTGTAAAGAAAAAACACCTTAAACGACATAAGCATTTTAACATGTCCAACCATTTAACCAACATAATTCTAATATTTTTTAAATTACTAATTATAAGTATGTCATGTAAAATGTAAAATATAACACAAATATATATGACATGATATAATTATTAAAATAAAAAACAAACAAACAATTTAATGTTACTAAAAACATTTCCTATCCATAATAATGAAAAATAACGTATAGTTATGTAGCCAATCTGGACATCCAATAAACCCATTGAAGATGAAGCGAAAACACAAATCTATTTGAAAAGAGAACAACCAAAAATCCCAAAATACAACTGTAGAAAAAAGGCTCCAATGACACAATCCTCTTAACACCAAAACCCAAAAAATACATTGAAAAAATATTTCAACAAAAAAAAAAAAAAAGGAATTGTAAAAGAACTTGTTTCAAATAAACCAAGATACATTTTCCTTTTTTTATAAAAAAAAATGCATGGACACCTTCATATGTTCACTACCTCACACTCTACTCCTATCCAACACTACGTCAAACACATAAAACACTAAACTACAAAAACAACACCTAACAACACCAAATATGAACAAATAACATTCTAACAAACCTAATTACACTTTTACTACCTCACCGGTTACCGTAAAACTACCTAAAAATAAATTAAATCTAACTTACCTTAAGCAACGAAATGCAGCTCCCAACCGTAAGCTTCCGTCTTTCAAAATGACCTAAAAACAAAGCAGATATATAGAAAAGTGAGGAAATGAAAGAAAAATGGCTGTCATAAAAATGAAAAAAAGATTTTCTCCCCATAGAAAATAATGGAAAAATATTTCTAAAATGCAGAAAAAATCTCTTTTTATCTACTGCCAATTTTTTTTTAATATTACAAATATATTCAAAAAAATTGTCAAATATATAAATATATTATCAAAAAACAAAAAACATAATATTTTATATATATTAAAATGTATGTTTTTATGGGGGCGTGGCCAGGCGCCGACTGAAATGGCCGCCTAACTTGGAGCTCCCGCCGGGACCGTAACTGTCCCCTGAAATCCGTCCATCATATCCTCGCTGGGGCCCAGCTTCCTCAGGTCAAGGTTGATGGAATCACTTTTGCAGCGGAGTCCTGTCACCCCCGGGGACAGCAACGCCGCAGCCGGAGCTCCGGCGGCTCGGCCCTGTGAGGGTTTGGAGCCTGAACGCCGATAGACGCCAAACTCGAGGCCCCGGTCTGAGGTCTGCCCGGAAGAGTGGCCGGTGCGCAGCAGAGGCGTCGGAGCGGGAGGCGCCCGCTGAACACAGTGAGTGCGGAGCCTAAATAGCGGACCATCCACAGGGGGCACCTCATATACGGCGCCGCACAGAGATACAGGCACCTGACGGGTCCACGGAGGGAGTCGGGACCTGGCTGGCCGCCATTTTTGAGGCCAAGTACCACAGCCTACATCCAGAGCGGGACTGACGTGCAGAGGAGCCGGTTGAGAGGCGCCCCAACAGTGAGTCTGGGCGCCTGGGCCAGGTGATTGCACGGGGGCGCATCGATTACCACGTGGGCAGCAAGCTGGCAGACACTGAGATAGGGGAAAGGGTTGCGACCTAGCGCCAGTACCCCAAGGTGGACCCGGACTGCGTACAGGCAGGGCGCGACTGAGCCCCAAAATTGTCAACTCCCACAGACAGTGAGCCGGTTAGAGGAACCCCTTGCTGCCATAGGACCTACACTGAGGGCAACTGCACCCGGACGGGTCTCCAGGCCTAGAGTGAGAGGGGGACCGTAATCCAAGGAGTACGAGGGCCCAAAACGCAGATGAGTGCGGCTGCTGGATGGAACGCAGACAGCTTGCGGACACTGCGTGACTTGCCCGACTGCATCAGACACCATGCGCGGCAGAGCTACTATGGCAAATCCAGGGACTGGACCTACGCCAGTGTGATGGGTGAGACACGGTGGCCGCTGGCTGATGCACGGACCGCACCCTGCACAAGCACAGCCCGGCAGAAGGTAACATCGCGGGTAGAGGCGCGAACGCCTAGCGCCCACCAGCCCCGCTCCATCATGCGGCCTAAAGGAGGACTGGTGACACAAACCAACAAGCTAGATCAATATGCGGTGACAAGGACACAACAGCATTCCGCCGGGGCGGAAAAAGACAGTAAAGAACAAGCGGAATCGTCCCTGACCTCCGTCATGACCGCAATCCACACTCTAGGCGCTAACCTCGAGACAAAAACGGACAAGATCTCCATCGAGGTCAATTTGCTGCGTGAGGACTTGGGGAAAACCACTGAAAGGTCCAAGAATAACAAGGGGAACATACAAACCTTGCAAGCCTCTGAAAAACGGCTGGAGGACAGGGTAAATGAGCTCGTCCACCAACAACGACTAATGGCGATGATGCTCGAAGATCAAGAAGGGAGGGCCCGAAGAAGCAACATCCGCCTGGTAGGTGTTCCGGAAGGAATGGAAGAGGACAGCAAGGAGCTGTTTCTGGAAGACCTAATCCTCCACCACCTAAAGCCCAAAAGACTATCGAACATCTTTACCATCGAGCGGTCCCACCGGGCTCCGATCCCCAAACCTAAACCTGGGGCCTCGCCAAGAACAATCATTGCTAAAGTCCTTAACTATAGAGACCGCGACGCGATCCTCCAGGCTGCTAGACAACAGGGAGACCTGCACCATGAAGGGGCCACGATCCGGTTTTTCCCGGACTTCACGTTGCAGGTCCAGCAGGAGCGGCGCTCCTTCCAGGGGGTTAAGGTGGCGCTTCGTGAACGAGGATTGAAATACATGATGTTCTTCCCGGCCAAGCTAAAGATTATTGCTGGAGGTAAATCGCATTTCTTCACTTCACCAGTGGCGGTTAAGGAATGGTTGAATGCCGCTGCACCTCGAGGCACAGACGGGTGGCAACATTGACAATTGGTTCTGCAATGGGACGAAGGGAAGGGGACAAGCAGAGCCAGAGATCCTGGCGCTCCAGGTAGAACAGTCCCCGTTGGGATTTGCCACAAGACAACTCAGAGAGCTGAGAATGCGGACACTCGATACAGTGATTCTTCGAACTGTAACGTATACCAAAGCTAATATACTGTTGGGGTTGTCACTAGTGGTTACCTGTGCGTCTGACCTGAACTTTAAAATTCACATTGAATGTCTACCCTAGTTAGTCCTGAGGAACACAGTACTGGGGCAGTGCGGGAAGGGTGGCCTGGTGAGGGCCGGCTCATGCTTTCCTGTAAGAAGTCCATCGGGGAGGGTTGTCTCTCTCTGGGGCAGGGTTGGGCGACAGGCGCTCTGCTAATTGGGGTGGTGGGTAGTTTTAAACCCACGGAGCAGAGAGCAGGGTGGGGGGCACTGTTTCACGGGGGGAGGCACAATGTACGGAAGTGGTAGGAGGGGAATGGGAGAATCCACATATGTAATACGGGTAATTGTTTGCATTCAGCAGGTATGTTGGGGGGATGGTTGGGAGGGTAGGGGAGTTGGGAAGGTTTTACAGTCATGTGTAGCTAGGAATGTCAGAATCAACCCAAGCACCAGAATGCAAATGCAAGTCACCTCACACAGCAACGGTTATGGCTAGACGGTGGGAAAAAAGCCTCAGAATTCTGAGCTGGAACGTCAACGGGCTGGGAGATAGACTCAAACGCACCATAGTCCTTTAATTTCTTAAAAGGTACCAGCCGGATGCGGTCCTACTACAAGAAACGCACCTCATGGGGAATGCATGTCAGGCCCTCAACAGATGGGGGTATACCCTTGCAGTCCACTCAGGCTTCACCTCAGGATCCAGGGGGGTAGGGATCCTGCTGCGCCGCTCACTGCCTCTCCATATAGACCAAATAGAGACAGACCCACAAGGCCGCTTCGCGGTAGTGTCCGGCAAATGGGAGGGGTATCACCTGAACCTCATATCCGTCTATATCCCACCTGGCCTTCAAACCCAAGCATACACGGATCTGGGAAAACTGTTACTTTCCCTCCCTGACGGGCAGTTAGTGATGGGTGGGGATTTCAACGCGGTAGTGTCAGGCACACTGGACAGAAACCCTCCCAGGGACATACCACAAGGGCAGAAATGGCTGGCGGACTTCCTGGAAGCCTTCGGACTCACAGACGTATGGCGATTGCGCCATCCAACTGATACACACTTCACTTTCTTCTCCGGGCCACATCCCTCATTCTCCCGCCTCGACTACATCCTGACTATACTACAGCACGACACTACAATACAAGAAACAAAACATCTTACCCGTGGCATATCCGACCACTCAGCGGTCTTCACACAGATAACATTCGGGACTCGGCGGTAGGGCTGCACTGTACCCATAGGAGCCTGGCACCTACACAATGAGGAGACAAGAAGAAATTAATAGGGGCAATCACTCAATATGTTGACATCAACACAGGGTCAGTGGACTCCCCAGTAACCCTATGGGAGGCGTTTAAAACAGTGATCGGGGGGAAGCACTATCGGTCATCGCCATAAAATGAAAGGATAAAGAACAACAGGTAGCTGCCATGGAAACGGATCTCGCACAGTTGGAGGAGGGGCGGGACACAGGGGTGCCAGACGCACAACACAGACTAAAGCTTAAAACGGCAGAGTATAAGGAGCTAGTAACACAGGAGGCCCAGGCAGTAGCTAGACATAGGATGGGGAAGCTCTACGACCAAGGCGACAAAACTGGGAAGCTTATAGCGTGGCTTGATAAAAAGCAACAGGCTAGTAAAGTAGTTCCGGAAATCCTAACAGACACGGGGGACTATTCTAACCGAACCACGGGAGATAGTGGCTGAATTTGTGAGACACTACCAAAAGTTCTAGAGCCGGGAATCGGATTGTCCGGAGGAGGACTCTGTGGCCCACCTAGCCGACATCCGCATCCCCTGTTTGTCAGAAGAAGATCGAGAGGCCCTCGAGAGCCCACTCGCAGTCACTGAGCTGCAACGTGCAATCACTGACCTCCGCCCTGGTAAAGCCTTAGGACCCAACGGCCTCCCAATAGAGCTCTACAAATTGAAGCCGGACACACTTAGTCACCACCTTAAGCACATGTTTGATAAAAGCAAAGAGACGGGGAGGTTGCCACAAGACCAGCGTATAGCCACTATCGTGGCAATACCTAAAGAGGGGAAACCTAAAGAGTCATGCGTTTCATATAGGCCAATCTCGCTGCTTAACGCAGAGCTGAAAATCCTGGCCAAAACACTGGTGAATCGTCTCCAGTCAGTCCTCCCTACCCTGATCCACCCGGATCAATCAGGGTTCATGCCTCACCGCAACACTGCACTAAATATACGGCGGCTCTACGGGGTGCTCGGGCAACGACACAAGATACGTGAAGATGGGGTGGTGGTCTCTCTGGATGCCACTATGGCATTCAACACCCTTGAATGGCCCTACATGATCGCGGTTCTTCGTAAACTTGGCTTTGGGCCTAATTTTATTTCGTGGATCCGCCTCCTCTACACCGAGCTGCTGGCCCAGGTAGTAGTGAACGGTAAGGCCTCCGAGATCTTCACCCTAGAGAAGGGGACTAGGCAGGGGTGCCCTCTCTCGCCTCTACTATTTGCTCTCTCCTTCGAACCACTCGCGGCGTGGATAAGGCAAGACGTTTATCTTAAAGGGATAGCATGGACAGAGGGGTGGGAGGACAAGATCTCACTATATGCTGACAACATCTTAATTTACCTCACCAGGCCACGTAGATCTATAATAGCAGCGCTCGACATCTTCACGAGCTTTGGCCGAAACTCCGGATTTCGGATCAACTGGAGCAAATCCCATTTATATGTACTCCCTAGGGCCCCTCCGAGGCTCCCAGACACATGTCCCATGACAGTGGCGGAAGACGGCTTTCGATACCTAGGAGTCTTTGTCTCCACAGATAAAACTCTACTGCACGAGAGGAACTTGCTGCCACCTTTACGACGGCTCCAACGAGACGCCAAAGCCTGGCAGCAACTCCCGTTATCATTGCTGGACCTTGCAGCCCTCTTCAAGATGGTGGCACTGCCAAGATTTCTATACGCACAGCAGAACTACCCTGACCTAGTACCTAAATCATACTTTGCAGCAGTCGAAGCGGCACAACGTGAACCCCTATGGGCCGGGGCGCCCAGAATCGCACTGCGTAAACTTACACTGGGGTGGTACGATGGTGGAATCGCCCTCCCTGACATCCGCAAGTATTATTGGGCCGCACACCTACAGTGACGGGAATGAACCTGGGTACGGGATGGATAGATGGCTGCTACCTGGGGGCAACTATGAGATTGCACTCTACTCAAAACCAGGCAAACTACACCTCACAGGCCCGACACAACACTCAGTACAGATATGGCACATTGCTCAGCGGGAATTGGGGTGGTCAGGTGTCCTTACAATGTCAACTCCACTTTGGGCCTCCGAAAAGCTTGGTAATCTAGGGCGTACCAAGGGGTTCTGTAACTGGGACCTTATAGGGATCTCGCAAATAAAAGACCTCTGGGGCCCTAAAGGCATCCATACTTTCGCCCATTTACAGGAAACTTCCGACCTGGCCCAAACCGAACACTACCGATACATGCAAGTGCGACACTCCCTACAGGCGAACATTCCAACGGATGCGACACTACCGCAGGCCTCTCCACTAGAGGACAGACTATTGGACGGACTCATCCCAGAACACGCTATCTCCCTTGCCTACAGAAAATTGATAAATAATCCCCCCGACATGCTCCTTCCCCTAGGAGAGAAATGGGTCAATGACGGACTAGAGATTGATGAGGAGGAATGGATGTTTGCTCTCGCCTCTCCTAGGGAGGTAGCGATATCAGCCAGATTGCGCTTAGTCCAACTAAAAATCTTACACAGGGTGTACATCTCCTGCACTAGGCTTCAAGCAATGGGGAAAGGGGGAGACGGGCTCTGCAGGCGAGGTTGTGGTGGGGCAGGTACCTTCTTTCACATATTGTGGGACTGTCCAATAGTGCAAAAATACTGGACGAGAGTGGTGCGGTGTATGCGGGAGGTTTGGGAAGTAGAGATTCAGCCTGAGGCCAAACGATGCCTCTTGAACATCTGGGAACCCACGGACCTGTCCTCGAGAGGGAGAATCTGGGCAACACTAGGACAGATGATAGCAAAGAGGAACATCGCTAGACTGTGTGGAGCCCCTACTCCACCGAAACTGACAGACTGGCAAAGCGACATGGATTGGTGAATGCTACAAGAAAAGACTGTGTACATAGCAAGAGGGTGTCCCCGCAAATGGGGAGAAGTGTGGTCAAGGTGGAATGACTTTCGGGGCAACATTTGTGAGCCTCCCCCTATCTCAAAGTCCGGAACAGAAGATATAGTCTAGACTGTTCCCAAGCGGCTATATTCGTGGTACTGAATACATTTGGAATGCATCTCTGGTGCTTAATGGAGTCGAGATCAATACACTTCACTGACCGTGTTTGTTTCTTCTTTTTTTCTCTTTTCCTTTTTTCCCCCTTTTGTTTTTTACCAGACATGCTTCTTGAACACTTCCACAACGGTTAATGTTATAAAATATAAAACCAGACCTACATGTATCCGTATCCTGAACGACAACCCAACCACACACACTGTTGTACAACGCCGCCATACCCCCGGGATGTCGGCAAAGGGGCTGTGTGAATTGACTATGAACACAAACGTTAACCATGTGCTGCCGGCCCCAGGGTTGTAGGCGTAAAGCTGTGTAATGATTATGTGGTAATAAAGGTCTTTAAAAAAAAAAGTATGTTTAATTCTTGTACTGTAAATGTACCAAAAAAATAAAAATGCATAAATAAAAAATATATGTGAACATATATATTTGCTATGCAATTTGTAAGTTATTTAATAATTTAAATATTATTTAAATGACCATAATATGCAATATACAAAATAATAAAATATACAAAAACATTGTAAAATACAGATTATATAATTATATTAATATATCAAAAAGTATTTCAAAATTGTTTAAAAAAATGAATACAAATATTACATTTTTGTCATAGAAAATAATAATCAAAGTCTGTTTATAATAAATAATCTAAACATATGTTTACTTTTCTATTACATGACTATACTTAGAAAATTGCCCCATTTTTTTAGAATGTATAAAAAATATATATGTAAAAAATATTGTTGATTTTCCAATTCTACAAAATAATGTATGTTAAAAATGTATAATCATTTAGAATCAAATTTGCACATCAAAATACCTGAATCATGTTTCTAATACTATGAAAAAATATATAACAAAACCAAATGATAACAAATAAAGTGGAAAACAAAAAAAGATGTATTAACCTATACAAATATTTACAATAATAACTATCATAATCTGCTTTCTTATTTAAATGTGCATACAAACTATATAAATAAAATAACTAACAATACAAATTCTCCATTCCTAACTCCCAAAACAACTAAACTCAGTAAAAATGCTGAATAATAAACAATAATAAATTACTATTCCAACTCCAAAACCAACTAAACACAGGGAAAGTAGTGGATAATGAAACCATCAAATTACTATTCCAACTCCAAAATTAAATAAAATCAGAGAAAGTGCTGGATAATAAAAGATAATAAATTACCATTCCAACTCCAAAACCAACTAAACTCAGGGAAAGTGCTGTATAATAAAACAAATTAAATTAGAATTCCAATTCCACAGCCAAATATACTCAGAGAAAGGGCTGGATAATACACCATAATAAATACCTATTCCAATTCCAAATCCAACTAAACTCAGAGAAAGTGCTGGATAATACAACTTAACAAATTATTATTCCAACTCCAAAACCAACTGAACTCAGGGAAAGTGCTCGACAACAAAATGTAATGAATTACAATTTCACCTTCAAAACCAAATGCAGTCAGGAAAGCGCTGAATAATAAACCAATTAAGATTACTATTCCAACTCCCAAAAAAAAAATCTCAGGGAAAGTGCTGGATAATAAACCAAAATAAATCCCTTTCCCAAATACAAAACCAACGTAACTCCGAGAAAATTCTGGATTATGAACGATAAAAAAGTACTATTCCTACTCCAAAATCAACTAAGCTCAGGGAAAGTGCTGGATAATAAAACAACTTGAATTACTATTCCAACTCCAAAACAAAAAAAACAAGGAAAGTGCTGGATAATAACCCAATTGAAATTACTATTCCAACTCCAGCCAAAATAAATACCTATTCCAAATCCAAAACCAACAAAACTCAGGGAAAATGCTGGATAATGAACCATAAAATGAACTATTCCTCTTTACACTGTACATAAATGATCTAGAAACTATTCTGGTCTAGGAGTGCAGGGATCTGCCAACAGCAGCAACCCGCCCTATCCCTGAACTTCTGTATGCACATGACGCGGTTCTTATGGCCCATACGCCACTTGGCCTTCAAAGGGTTATGAATACTTTTACTAATTATTTTATGTCAAATCTGGGTCTTACCATTACCTGCTCCGAAACGTTTGCAATGAACTGCGGGGTAGGCTCCAATAAGAAGACTATTACCCTTCTTATTAACTTGAAGGCAATAGAGTGTACTAAAACATTTTCCCATCTAGGGATTTTGTTTGATCAGTCAGGAACCTGGACTCAGGCAGTTAAAACCAGAAGGTGTTGTAGAAAATTGGGTAGACACCCCCCGGTGGAACTGCTACATATCTATAGGGCCAAATGTATAGCAATTGCCACATATGGAGCCAAAATCTGGGGTTATGTCGCTGTAAATTAACTACAGATTGTAGAAAATAGGATTCTCAGGTTCCTTTTGGCAGTACCGGACAGCACTTCAACCTATATTTATTACTCAGAACTGGGTATGTCATACTTATAGGACTTGATTAAGAT